>NW_007247074.1:0-4011 GCF_000164805.1 Carlito syrichta
GGAGAAGAGGACCTTCCACAAGGTCACGTACCACAGTGTGGACCTGGACCAGCTGCTGGACATGTCCTATGAGCAGCTGATGCATGCAGCAGCAGTGGCAGCTGAAGTGAGGCCTGCAGTGGAAGCAGCGCTCGCTGTGTAGTGGCTGCATAAGGCCAAGAAGAAGTGCCCCCCAATGGAGAAGCCCGAGGTGGTGAAGACGCACCTGAGTGACATGATCATCCTGCCGGAGATGGTGGATAGCATGGTGGGCATGTGCAATGGCAAGACCTTCCACCAGGTGGAGATCAAGCCTGAGATAATTGGCCACTACCTAGGCAAGTTCTTCATCATTTACAAGCCTGTGAAGCATGGCCAGCCTGGCACTGGGGCCACCCACTCCTCCCACTTCATCCCACTCAAGTAGTCACTGCCAATAAAGACATGTCTGTTCAGTCAAAAAAAAAAGAAATCATAAAAGAAAAATAACTGAATAGCCTTCAACTATCTTGAAATTAAATTCTCATTTATCAACAACTCTTGGATCAAAGAAATCACAAGGGAAGTTCGAAAACATTTTGAATGAAATAAAACATAGGCAGGCTTAAAGAGAACTATGTCAGGGTAAGGTCTCAAGTAAATGATCCAGGTTTTCACCTTGAGAAACTAAAAGAAATAAAAGAGCAAATTAGACCCAAAGTAAAATAATAATAATAATAATAATAATAATAATAATAATAATAATAATAATAATAAAGTGCAGAAGGCAATTAACCAATATCATAGAAACACTAGAGAAAGACCATAAAATCACATGTTGGTTCTTTGAAGAGAGCAGTAAGAGTGATAAAACTAATTTAATCAGACTAATCTAGAAAATAAAAAAAATACAAAGAAATAATATCAAAAATTGAAACATCACTTCAGATTACATAGATGTCACAAAGAATATCAAAAATGGAAACATCACTTCAGATTACAAAGATGTCACAAGTATAATATGGTAATACTGTAAACAACTTTATGCTGATAAATTTGGAAATGTAAATGACAAACAAATTCCTTGAAAGACACAAACTGCCAACGCTCACCCAAGAAAAAATAACCTGTGTCCATTTAAAAAATTAAATTCATAGTTAGAAATCTTCCCATAAAGAGATTCACTGGTGAATTCTACCAAACAATTAAAAGAGAAATAATACCAACTGTACCAAACTCTTCTAGAAAATAAAGGAGGAGGAGGTCAGATAGCTCATGTCTGTAATCCCAGCACTTTGAGAGGCTGAGAAGTGAGGGCTGCCTAAGCTCACGAGCTCAAGACCAGCCTGGGCAACATGGTGAGACCTTATCTCTACAATAAATTTAAAAAATTAGCTAGGCATGGTGGTGCATGCCTGTAGTCCCGCTACTTGGGAGGCTGAGGCGGAAGGATCGCCTGGGCCCAGGAGGTGAGGATGCAGTGGACAAGATCATTGTGATCGTGCCACTGCACTCCAGACTGGATGACAGAGTGAGGCCCTGACTAAAAACAAATAAATAAATAAAATAAAAGGAGAAAATGTTTCCCCACCCACTCCAGTAGATCTGGTAAGAAAGCAGGAAAAAACCATCCCAAGGAAAGCAAACTACAGGCTAGCATTTCCTATGGGCATATATGTGAAGAGTCTTAACAGAACCTCAGAAATGGAACCTAAATGTATGAGATTAAAAGGGTTTCCTTGGTGCATGAGGAATGCAAAGTTGACTCATCATTTGAAAATCAACTGATATAATTTACCACAGAAACAGATGGAAAAAGGAAAGAAGTAAATAGATGTACAAAAAACATTTGGCAAAATTCTACACCCACTCATGTTTAGAACCGCCAGCAATCAGGAATGGAAATTCCCTCAACCTGAAAGCAATCTACAAAAAGCTTACACTTAATGATAAAGACTGAACACTCCCCCTGAGATGAAGGCCATGGCAACAACGCCTGCCTTTACCACTTACATTCATCATTATACCAGAGGTCTTAGTGCAATAAGGCAAGAAAGTAATACAAAACCCACAGAGACTGAAAAGAAAAAAAAACAAAAAACTATCAGTTCATGCTAAAATTTGTATGTCTCTCAGCAACCTTATATTTTATTGTCTTTTAGGAGAGACATTACAAATTTAATAACCTGAACATGCATTTTAAACAAGAAATATAAAATAAAAACTTGCATTAAAAAATGCTAAGATATATTTATAACCTAAAACATTCTTAAAATTTATGGACTTTAAATTTGCTAGAATGTTAAGGACCTTTTGTTTAAATATCATACTCAAAAATATTATAAGTAAAAATAACCATCTAGGCTGAGCAAGCTGTTCATACATTCTTACAAAAATTTACATATGTAAGAGTTACAGCAGACCCAAAAAATTAAGCCTATTACTTTTGCTTTTAAATCGACCAACCAACCCAAACACAGCGCTACAGGACTGAGTATCCCTTATCCAAAATACTCGGGAACAGAAGTGCCTCGGATCTCCCAGTGTTCAGACTTGGAATATGACATTCAGTTGCCCCAACCTCTCAACCTGAAATCCGAACTCTGAAATGCTCCCATGAAGATTTCCTGTGAGTGTCATGGCACTTGAAAAGCTTCAAATTTGGGAGTGTTCTGGATTTTCGGTTGGGGATGCTCACCCTGTGTTTGCAGAGAATGGGACTCAGTGACTGCCAGTCAAAGGGCCATGATCAAGAGCAAGGTGGAGCAGAGCCCCTCACTTGCAGAAAGGGAAAGCACCTACAATCCATTTGCCACGACGAAGTCACACGTTTCTCACAGAAAACAGAACTAAATTCTCTTTCTCTAGCACAATTTTTTAAAAAAGCAGATTGAGAGGACAGGAAAGTTCCCACAGCGGTAGGGGACCTGAAGAGGTTGCCCCTTCTAGCACAAAATATTATCAGAGTAGAGGGTGAGTACATTAGGGAGCTGAAATGGAAGGTTACATAATGTGAGCTTCCATGGAAATGGAGGTGCATGTGTACTGTATTAAGTCACTTCCCTTTACTGGCCTTGGACCAGATCTTGCTGAACTTTCAGGACAGCTCTGAGGTCTCAGTCAGTGGGAGCATAGGTAAGAGGTACAGTACTCTTAGATTTAGTTAACCTCTTGGCAATGACTCTTTGAATATTGCTAGCGGGGATTTCAGTGAACATTCCCTAAAAAAAGGAGCAATCTGTCTGTTAAACCACAAGTAGAACGAGGGGGGAAAAACCCAGAAACCAAGAAACTTCATAAATAAAATTCATTCTCATTGACCTAATTTATTAATTAAAGATTAATACAAGAAAAGCACCATTAAAATTTTTAGTATAAGGGGGAATATAAGAAATCTGAGGAGTTTTAGCTTTACGGCATATAACTATAGAAAAAAGGAACAAAATTCATATTTCAGTTGTGATGGGACATCTTATGCTACTATGTTAAGATGATTAAAAGGAAATTAATCATTAAGTAATGAATAATTCTTTTATGGATGTGTACTATATACATATGTATGTATACACACCAAATACAGACATACACACATACTATATACACACTATACATACACGCATGCACGCACACACACACACACACACAGTGAGACATATACATACCACCCGTAAGCAGCTTTTATTACAAATAACACTTAACAAAGCTCAAATCAGCAATAAATCAACAAATCAACTGCAGATGTGTCTCAATTTACAATCGTCTCAATAATCCATCATAAGCTGAAAATACTGTTAACTGAAACGCATTCAGTATGTCTAATATACTGAGCACCCTGGCTTAGCCCAGCCTGCCGTCAAAGTGCTCAGAGCACTTCTCTTATTCCACGGCTGCAAAAGCTCCCGGTGACACAGTGTACTGCAGAGCACCAGCGGTCAGCCTCCGATCGAGTGAGAGCTGCAGCTCTCCCCCGTACTGCAAGGGAAGGTCATCTGCTTCTACCAAACGTGTGTCACTCTCACATCATAGAGCTGAAAATCTGTAAGTGGAACCACC
>NW_007247074.1:4720-5812 GCF_000164805.1 Carlito syrichta
AGAAGGAAAGGGACATGCCACTCGGTTGTAAGGTGCTTCAGCATGACATGGCGTGGTTGGTAAACAGGTCACGTCCACAACAGGGACACACTTTAGTTTATAAAGCATGAAGAGCGTCATGATTGCGGCACACATGTATGTTGGCAGGGTTGTGGATCTTAAGGCAAGTTCAAGTCGATCAGAGTTTCAATGATCTATTTGGAAGTCAGTGTAGAAACAGATCTGGTTTCTGCTAGGAAGTCTGTATGGAGTTTGCTCTGTGTCACTTCTGCCATTGTTGAGATCACACTTCTCTTACCATGTTCTCTCTTTAGTGCAACTGCTTGAACAGATCAGTAAAACTGCTCACAAAACATGTGATAGTTGCTCCTATTTTCTCACTTGCTTAAATCTGGAAAGTAAAAATCGACTCAGAGGACATTACCATTGCATTGGGTTGTCCAGGAGTGGACACCAGGGGCGTCATTGGCTGGGGATAAGCGAGCCCCAGTGTGGCCTGCACGGGAGCTGGAGCTGGAGCTAGAGCAGGGGCAGGGGCTGCAAGGGCTGGTCGGGACTCTGGAATCTTGCTCATCTGGTTCAGCTGGACCAGTCTGAGAGCATCCCTAGAGACAGGGGAAGAAGGAAGCCATGATTAGCACCCAGAGAGAGAAGAGCCTCCAGAAAAGCCAGGACAGGGTGGAGGGAAGAGAGAGATGTCAGGCTATGATTCCTGTCTCTTATCTGGTCTGCTGATTCCCATTATTTATTCATCCAACGTATAATATGTGTACATTTTCAAAAGCCTAATAATAATAGAGAACTTCAGCCGGGCTTGGTGGCTCAGCCTGTAATCCCGCGCCTTTGGGAGGCTGAGGTGAGTGGATTGCCTGAGCCTACGGGTTCGAGACCCGCCTGGGCAGCGAGACCTCATCTCTACGATAAATCAAAAAATCAGCCGGGCGTGGTAGCACATACCTGTAATTCCGGCTACTCGGAAGGCTGAGGCGGAATTATTGCCGGAGCCCAGCAGGTCGAGGCTGCGGTGGCCGGGAGCGGCCACTGCACTCCAGTCTGGGCGACAGAGTGAGACTCCAACTCAAAAAAAAAAAG
>NW_007247075.1:0-5456 GCF_000164805.1 Carlito syrichta
TAGCTGACTTAACTAGTTAGGTACCTACCTTTGCAGTTGACAAGCCAGTTCTCTTAACTAACTGAATTAAACAGCTATCCAGCTGGCTAACCAACTGCCTAAACTAGCTCGCTAATTAGCAAGCCAGCTGCCTAGCCAACTGACTTAACTACCTGCCTAAACCAGCTAGCTACCTAGCTTCCATCTGACTTAAATAGTTAGCTAACTAGGTAGCTATTTAGCTTTCCAGCTGACTTAAATACTTAGCTAACTAGCTAGCTACCAGTTAGCAAGCTGACTTAAATAGTTAGCTGTCTAACTAGCTAGCTGACTTAACCAGCTTGCTAAATATTTAGCTTACACATTATCTAACGTGCTAGCTAGGTGACTTAATTATCTCACTTAACTCGTTAGCTAACGAGCTATCTAGCTGACTCATCCTGCTGACTAACTCGTTAGTTAACTAACTAGCTAGCTTACTCGACCAGCTGACTCCACCAGTATGCGAACCAGCTAGCTAGCTGACTCAGTCAGCTGACTTAACCCATTAGGTACCTAAGTATCTACCTGACACAACCTGCTGACTTAAACCATTATCTCACTAGCTAACTAGCTGTCTTAACCAGCTTACTAAATAAGAAAGCTGACTTAACTAGCTGACTTACCTAGCTGACTTAACTACTTAGCTAGTTGACTTAACTGACTGACTTAACTAGTTATCTAGCTCACTTAACAACCTGAATTAAATAGTAAGCTAACTATTTACCTAGCTGAATAACTAGCTGACTTATCTAATTACCTAAGTAGTTAGGTAGCAGACTTAGGAAGCTGATTTAATAGTTAGCTAACTAGTGAGCTAGCTGACTGAGCTAGCTAACTTAACTAGCCAGCGGGTTAGTTAGCTTATTAGCTAGCTGACTTAACGAGTTGGCTAACTAGATAGCTAGCTGATTTAATGAGTTGGTTTACCAGTTAGCTAACTGTTTTAGTAGTTGGTAAATGAGTTAACTGGCTGACTTAACTAGTTGGATAATGAGTTAGCAAGGTTTCTTAACTTGTTGACTGATGAATCACCCAACTAGTTAGCTGGTTTAATATGTTGGCTGACTACTCGGCCTACTTATTACCTGGCTTAATAAGGTGGCCCAATAGTTGGCCGACTAGTTAGCTTGGTCAACGAGTTGACTGATGAGTTGGCCCCCTAGTTAGCACGATTAACTAGGTGGTTGGCTGGTTTCCTGACCTAATTAGTCAGCCGATTATTTGGCTGACTAGTTGGCTGGCCTAACTATTTGGTCGCCTAGTTAGCAGAGCTAACTTCTCAGCTCCCAAGTTGGCCGACTAGTCGGCCGATTGGTTATGTGAAATAATTAGTTGACCCGCTACTTGGCCGACCGCTTAGCTTACTTAACTAGTCAGCCAGCGAGTTAGCCGGCTGGTCAGTTGAATTAACTAGTTGGTCGGCAAGTGAGCCGACAGGTCAGCTGACTTAACTATCCAGACGACCAGTGAGTCAACTGTTCAGGTGACTTAACTAGTCGGCCGGCGAGTGAGCTGACTGTTTAGCTGACTTAACTATTCATCTTGCAAGTGAGCTAACTGGTCAACTGACTAGTCGGCTGGCTAGTGAGTCGACCGGTCAGAAGACATAACTAGTCATCCAGTGATTGAGCCGACAGATGAGCCCTCTTAACCAGTCAGTCATCAAGTGAGCCGGTGAGAGAGCTGCCTTAACTAGTCAACCAATGAGCTAGCCGACCAGTGAGCTGACTTAACAAGTCGAATGGCGAGCAAGCCCACTAGTTAGCTGACGTGTTGTCCTGTGAGTGAGCTGACAAGTAATTGACCTGTTGGCAGGGAGCGAGTTGACTAATTTGCTAATTGGTTGGCAGATGAATGAGCTGACTAGTTAGCTGACCTGATGGAAAGACATCGAGGTTACTAGATAACTGATCAGCTGATTGAGTATCTAGCGGTTTAGTTAGCTAAGTAATTAGCTGATTTGCTAGCTGACATAACTAGCTAGCTGACTAGCAAGCTGGCTATCTAGCTGACATAACTAGCCAGCAAGCAAGTTATCTAGCTGTATAGCTAACTGACTTGATTAGCTAGCTATCTGGCTAGTTAGCTGGGTAGATGACAACTATCTAGCTGACAATCTAGCTGAATAGCTAGCTGAATGAACTGGCTAGCTGAGGAGCAACCTGACTAGCTAGCTGACTTAACTAGCTAGCTGAATTGCTTACTGACATGCTAGCTGACTTAACTAGCTAACTGGCTAGCTAGTTGACTTTACTAGTTGACTAGCTAGTTGGCTGGCTAGCTGGATAGCCAGCTGACATAACTAGCTAGCTACAGGTTTGGTAGACGGCTAGCCAACTGGCTTACCTAGCTGGCTACCTGGCTGGTAGCTGGCTAGACAGCCAGTTATCTAGCTAGTGGGAGGACCAGCAGGATAGCCTGCTGGCTTAAATTGTCAGGCGACTGGCTGGACAGTCAGATAGCCAGCTGG
Organism: Carlito syrichta; assembly: GCF_000164805.1. Classification (NCBI taxonomy): domain Eukaryota; kingdom Metazoa; phylum Chordata; class Mammalia; order Primates; family Tarsiidae; genus Carlito; species Carlito syrichta. The sequence goes on from NW_007247075.1 coordinate 2,492, forward strand.
CTGAAATAGCCAGCAACCCTTCTTATCAGCTGACTAGCCAGCTGGCTGAACTTGCTGTCCACCTACCTGACCAGCCAGATAATCAGCCAGCTTAACTTGCCAGAGACCTAGCTAGACAGCCGGCTTACCAGTTAACTTAACTAGCGGACTTAAGTTGATAGCCATCCGGCTAGACAGCTGGCTTAACTAGCTAGCCACCTATCTAGCCAGGAAGTTAGCCAGGTCACTTAACATGCTAACTTAACTAGCTAGCCAACCACCTAGCCAGCTGACGTAATTAGCTAGCTACCTATCTCACAAGGTGGATAGCCAGCTGACTTAACTAGCTGACTTTAACAGTTAGCCAGCTGGCTAGACAGCTGAGTTAACTATGTAGCTACCTAGCTAGCCAGTTGGATAGCTACTTGAATTAACTACCTGACTTAACACGCTAGCCAGCTGGATAGGCAGCTGACTCAACTACCTGATTTAAAAAGTTAGCCAGCTGGCTAGCCAGCTTACTTAACTCGCTGACATCCTTAGCTAGCCAGGTGGCTAGCCAGCTGACTTAAATAGGTAGCTACCTATGTATCCCACTGGCTTGACAGCTGACTTAAGAACCTAGCTAATAGCTAACCAGCTGGCTAGCCAGCTGATTAACTAGCTAGCTACCCAGCTAGGCAGCTTGCTAGCCAGCTGCCTTAACAAGCTCATTAGCTAGCTAACCAGCTCACTCAACTAGATGATTTAACTAGCTAGTTTCCAAAATAGCCAGATGACTTAACCATCTGAAATAGCTAGATAGCTACCTAGCTAGCTATCTAGCTAGCTAGTGTCTTAACTATCTGCCTTAACCAGCTATCCAGCTCTCATAAATTGCTGACTTAACTAGCTAACTACCTACCTAGCCAAAAGACTTAACTAGCTGAAATATCTAAAGAGTCAGCTGTCTAGCCATCTGCAATGACTAGCTTTTTGACTAGCAAGCGAGCAGGCTAGCCAACTGACTTAACGAGGTGACTGAGCAAGCTAGGAAGCTGGTAAGCAGGCTGAATTAACTACTTGATAAACGAGCTAGGCAATTGACCAGCCTGGTGACTAAAGTAGCTGACTTAACTAGTTATCCAGCTGCCTAGCCAGCTGACTAACATAGCTCTCCACATCTCTAGACACCTGGATAGCCAGCTGACTTAACTAGCTGACTTAATTAGCTAGCCATATGACCAGCCAACTGACGTAACTAGGTCACTACCTAGCTAGCCAGCTGGCTAGCCAGGGGATTTAACCAGTTTTTTTTAACTAGCTGAGCTGCTTCCAAACCAGTTGAATTGTGTAGCTTCCTACATAGCTATCCAGCTGTCTATCTAGCTGAATTAACTAGGTGGCTTATCTAGCTAGCCAGCTGTCTAGCCAGCTGACTTAAATAGCAAGCTAAATAGCTAGCCAGTGGGCTAGTCAGCTGACTTATCTAGGTGACTTAACCTTCTAGTCAGATGGCTATACCGTTGACATAAGTAGCTAGCTAGCTAGCTGGCAAGCCACTTAGCAGGCTGAATTAACAAGCTGACTTAAATAGCTAGCCAGCTGGTTAGCCAGCTGACTTAATTTCATAGCTATGTAGCTAGCCACTGGCTAGAAAACTGACAAAACTAGCTGACTTAACAAAGTAGCCAGCTGGCTAGCCAGGAGATTTAACTAGCTAGCTACCTAGACAGACAGTTGGATAGCCAGCTAACTTAACTAGCTGACAAAAATAGACGCTTGATTACTTTCCAGTTGACTTAATTGCTACCTACATAGCTAACCCACTGGCTTGCCCGCGGACTTAACTACCTACCTAGCTAACCTGCTGGCCAGAGAGCTGACTTTACTAGGTGACTTAACTAGCTACAAGCTTACCTTAATACCTGACTTAACTAGCTAGGTACCTACCAAGTCAGCTGGCTATCATATAGCTACTGACTTAACTAGTTGACTTAACTAGCTAGCTAGCTCACATATCTAGCTATATTAACTAACTAGCTACCTTGCTAGCCAGTTGTCTTAACTAGCTGAAATAACTAGCGAGCCAGCTCTCTACACATTTGACGTAACTAGCTTTTTAATAGCTAGTCAGCTGTCTACACAACTGACTTATCGAGCTGACTTAACCAGCTAGCCAGCTGGCTAGCCAGCTGAATAAACTAGCTGATTAACTAGTTTGCCAGCTGCCTAGCCAGAGGACTTCATCGCCTAGCTACCTACCTAGCCAGCAGCCTAGACAGCTGACTTAACTAGCTGACTTAATGAATTAGCCAGCTGGCTAGCCAACAGACTTAACGAACTAGCTACCTAGCCAGACAGCTGGAAGGCCAGGTGACTTAACTAGGTGACATAACAAGGTAGCCTCATGGCTAGCCAGCTCACATAACTAGCTACCTACCTACATAACCCGCTGTCTTGTCAGTTGAGTTAACACCTAACTACCTAGCTAAGATGCTGGCCAGTGAGCTGACTGAACTGCAAGACGTAACTAGCTAGCCAGTTGACTAGCCAGCAGATTTAACTAGCTAACTACGCTGCTTTTCAGCTGGCTAGAAACCTGACTTAACTAAATGACTTAGCTAGCTAGCTATGTAGCTATCCAGATGACTTAACTAGATCTTACCCTCATAGGCAGCTGGCAAGCCAGCTAATTTAACTAACTGAATTAAACACCTAGTCAGCTGATTAACTAGCTGACGTAACTAGCTAGCTACCTAGTTCTCCATCTGAGTTAACTAGCTGATTTAACTAGCTAGCTAACAGACTAGCCAGCTGGCTGGTCAGCTGACTTAACTATCTAACTTAATTATCTAACCAGCTGGTTGGCCACCTGTATTAACTAGCTCACTTAACCAGGTCTTTTGCTAAATTGCCAGCTGACTTAACTATGTAACTCCCTAGTCAGCCAGCTGAGAAGCCAGCTGAATTATCCAGTGGGTTTTACTAGCTTGCCAGCTAACTA
>NW_007247075.1:6189-7153 GCF_000164805.1 Carlito syrichta
AGCTAGCCAGATGGATAGCCATCTGATTTGACTAGCTTTTTAACTACCTAACCAGTTGGAAATCAACTGACTTAATGAGCCGTCTTAACTAGGTAGCCAGCTGACTTGAAGATTTAGCTAACTGGGTAGCTACCTAGCTAGCCAGCTGACTTAAATAGTTTGCTGCCTAGCTAGCTAGCTGACTTAACCAGCTAGCTAACTAGTTAACTTACTCATTATCTAACATACAGGTAGGTGGCTTAATTATCCTACTTAATTCATTAGCTAATGAGCTAGCTAGCTGACACAACCAGCTGACTCAAATCTTTAGCTAGCTAGGTAGCTAGCTGACCCACCAAGCTGACTTAACTGGTTAGCTAACTACCTAGCTAACCTACTCAACCAGCTGACTAACCCTGTTTCCTAATTTACTAGCTAGCAGACTCAATGAGCTGACTTAATACGTTAGTTAACTAGCTAACTACCTGACTCAACCTGCTCACTTAACCCATTAGTTAACTAGCTCGCTGGCTGTCTTAACCAGATGACAAAATTAGAAAACTGACTTTGATAGCTGACTTAACTGGCAGACTTAAGTAGTTAGCTAGCAAACTTAACTATGTGAATTAAATAGCTATTTAACTAGCTGTACAAGTAGCTGACTAAACTAGCTAACTAGAGGAAGAAGATTTAAGTAGCTGATTTAAATAGTTAGCTAAAAAGTGAGGTAGCTGATTTTGCTAGTTGACTTAGCTAACTAGCGGGTTAGCTAGCTGACTTAGCTAACTGACATAGCTAGTTTGCTAACGAGATAGCTAGCTGACTTCACAAGTTGATTGAGTTAGCTAACTGTTGTAACTAGTTGGTAAACGAGATAAATAACTGAATTAACTAGTTGGTTAATGAGTTACCTAGGTGACTTAACTTGTTGGCTGACAAGTTGTCCGACTAGATAGCTGGTTTTATACATTGGCTGACTACTCAG
>NW_007247076.1:0-9010 GCF_000164805.1 Carlito syrichta
AAAACACTTCTTATCTACAGGGTGCCTGAATGAAACGTCATTGTACACCTAACCCTTACCTGTACCCCACAAAACCATAATAAAAAATACTGATTAATGGAAAAAAAAAAAAAAAGCTGTCTCCTTTTTTCCTTAAATTCTGTCAATTTTTGCTTCATATATTTTGATGATCTGTTATTGGCTGCATAAATGTTTATAATTATTGTATCTTCTTGCTGTACTAAAACTTTTATTAATACATAATGGTCTTTTCTGTTTCTGGTAACCTTATTGACTCAAAATATAGTTTGTCGGTTATTGGTATAGTCACCTCATTTTCTTTTGGATACTGTTTGTATGCAATATTCTTTTATATCCTTTTATTTTCAACTTATTTATGTCTGACTCTACAGTGAGTCTCATATAGATAGCATGTAGTTGCATCATATGTCTTCTCCATTTTGTCAATATGTGTCTTTTGATTGGATAATTTAATCTATTTACTATTAAAGTGATTACTGACATAGAAGGACTTGTTTCTGTCATTTTGCTAATGTTACCTTGTAGCTTTTATCCCTAATTCCTACAGGCTGTCTTCTTCTATGTATAGTTTATTTTTTTTTTCTTAGTGAAATTTGAATTCCTTTCTCATATTTTTTCTGTGTATATTCTTCAGCTATTTTCTTTATGGTTTCCATGGGGATTACATTTAACATACTAAAGTTATAACACTCAAATTTGAATTTATACCAGCTTAATTTCAATAACATACAACACTCTGCTCCTTTGACAGCTCCATCTCTACTTCCTTTAGTCGTTGGTGTCAGTAAATCATATCTTTATACATTGTGTACCCCAAATCTTAAATTAATACTTTAATGCATTTGTTTATTAATTTATGTAGAAAAGAAAATGTGAAATTACAAGACAGACTATTAAATGGACTTTTTAATGTATGTCTTTAAAATCATGCAGAAAAAAGTTGAGTTATATACTGTTATTACAGTAACACTAGCTTTATAACTGTTTATCTCTTTACCTTTGCTGAGATCTCTTTCTTCGTTATTTCTTCATATAACGTCAAGGTCTTTCTAGTGTTCTTTCATTTCAATCTGCAGACATTTCTTTATCATTTCTTGTAGAGTAGTGTAGTAGTAATGTCCTCGCTAAGCTTTTGTTTATCTGGGAATATCTTAAATGCTCCCTCATGTTTCAAGAACAGTTTTGTTAGATGTAGGATTCATAGTTGATAGCCGTTTTTGTTTGTTTGTTTGTTTGTTTGTTTAGTTTTTGCTATTAACACATTGAACGTATTGGCTTACTGCCTTTTGGCCTCCAAAGTTCCCAATGAAAAATCTGTTTGATAATTATATTGAGGATTTCTTGTAATATGACAAATTACATCTTTCTTGATGCTTTCAAAAAATGCTTTTTTTGTCTTTGGCTTTCAGTAATTTGATTTGAATGTGTCTTAGTAGGAGTCTGTGAGCTTACCCTACTCTTAGTTTGTTAAGTCCTTTAAATAGTTTTTCTCATGACTTTTATAAAATTTGAGAAGTTTTGTGGCAGTATTTTAAAAAATATTTTCTTTTTATTTTTTTCCTTTCTCTTCTTGTGGGAGTACCATCGTGCAAATATTGATCTGCTAGATGGTGCCCTATAGCACCACCAGGCTGTTTAGTTTTCCTAATTGTTTTTCTTTCTGTTCCTTAGGCTCAATAGTTTCCGATGTCTTGTCCTCAAGTTCACTGATACGTTCTTCCCTGTGCTCAAATCTGCAATTTTCAGCCCTAGAACTTCATTTTTTTTAGATCTTCTATCTCTGTATTGATATTACTATTTTGTTCATACATCATTTTTTTGACTTTCTAAACATCTTTCTTTAATTCTTTGAGCATCTTTAAGACAATTATTTTCAAGTCTTTGTCTAGTAGATCTGCCATCAGGTCTTTTTCAAAGACAGTTCTGTTGATTTACAATTTGTTTTTCCTTTTAAGTGGACCATACCTTACTGGGAATTTGTTGTTTGCTTTGTGATTTTTTTTTATTGAAAACTAGACATTTGGATCTAATAATGTATTAACTCTGGAGATCACATTATTTGACTTCCTAGGACTACCTGGGTTTTTGTTTGTTTGTTTGTTTGTTTCCATTTCTTTAATTGTTGTAGGCTATCTCTGTGCCAAGCATTAGCTTTAGATGTAAACTCAGCTCTTCCAACATTTTTTCTGAGCCTGCACCTTCCCCATGCATGTGCAGTAACTTTCTAATTTTTCCTATGCATGCAGTTGCTTTTGAACATCCAAATCTTTAGTGTCTCACTGTTACAAAAAGAACAAAAGATAAATAAAAGAGAAAAAAATGATGCTATCTCTTAATATCTCCTAGAAGTCACTTTTACTTCAACCAAACAGTTGATTAGAAGTATAATCAGTGTTCTCTGTGATCAGAAACAATAATCAGTGTTCAGAGTACAGATCTCTGATATCAAGGGAAAAAGTGTCCTTTTGGCCCACCCTTGGTCCCATAAGTTGTGTGTAAGCTGTTTCAGGAACACATAAACCATTGCCTGCCAAGGAACTGAAGGGTGAGAGATGGTTAGCCGTTACTTTGCTAATATCTGAAATTGACCAAAATTAACCACAAGTTACTGTCCAAGCCTTCCTCTGGTAATTTCCCTGGAAGTTTCAAGACTTCAGTAGACTCCAGAGTTCCAAAACAGATACATCAGACAGATTCTGCCAGTTCATTTGTTATCTAGGTGTGCTGACAAATTCCAAGTGTTTTCTATTGAACCAACTTCTCAGAATCCTAATATTACTTTTTAAATGAATAGATAAAAGTGCAAAATTAAAGAGAATCTACAGAGGATAAGGGTAAATCATATAATTCAAACAAAAAATAACATTATTCTTTAAAATGCAAGAGTAGACTTTATCAAAATTTACACCAGAATTAAATTCCCACTAACTGTTGACATGTTAACACACCAGAGATGTTAAGAATTAGGCTATTTCAGGTCTGTTAATATACTTGTTATTGTAATAAAGAAAAAAAATAGCCCTTTTATTGTGGTTTTTTAGAAAATCTTACTCCAAAGTGAATGACAATTAAAATGCAAACTTCCAGTTTATAATTTCTACATAAACCTTCCAACTCACATTTTTACTACTCTTACTCACAGTGAAGAGTGGGTTTTATTTGATGATGGCAAGGATCACTAACCTGGAAAAGAAAACCACCAGTGTTTTAAGTTGCATTTTTAATTTAGATTACATGCTTTACTAACATCTGATTTTTAGTTTTTTCCTTCTCAAAATAACTGGACTGGGGTTTTGTATTGTTTAGACTGCCATCACTTTTTGTATAATCAGAGAAATTAGGGGAAAAAATGAATTGAAGAAATACTCAGTCTTTCTTGTGGACCAACTTTCTTAGATAAAAAAATCCTCTCATTATTTGTTCAGCTGACTCCCCAAGTGAATTATTATTAGCAATCTGGCTGCATTCTTTTTAAAGATCTGAATAAAGGTATACTTTCTTTTCATTTTACTCTTCTTGAAATATCTTCTTAAACATATTTCAGAATTTTGATAACTAATAATACTGGCATCACTATAAGTTTGAAGGATACTTTTTATCCATCTTGGAAAGAAAATGTTGGCTTAAAAAAACATGAAAAAATAAAATGCAGCAATACCTTTTTTTTGGTGAAGCATGTATGTTTTAATGCCTCACTTTATTGCCAGACTATTGACACTAGAGTTTTAAATAAAATATAACATAGTCTTCAGGACATTCAGCTAAAGGCAATGGTGGAAGGATTTAAACCTCCCATTGGGTCAGAGGGTAAGTAAGGATGAGTGACTCTACGGACAAGCATCAGTCTTTGAGTGAAAAGTTTAAGAGCAGGCCATGTTCCTGAGGTTCTTAGGAAATAGGATCAGAGCCTACTTCAGTCAAAGGCAGCATCACAGAGCTCCAGTATTATCTGTCAGGAAGACTTTAGGGTTGATCTTTTCCTTAGAAGATTAGGGGAAATCATTGGTGGACATTTACTGAGAAATTGGTTGTAAGGTAGGAATCCGGTTCCTCTGAGATTGTGTATAATGTAGAATTTCAGACACAAGAAATATAGAAGAAACCAACCCATGTTCCTTCCTTCCTTTCTTCCTTCCTTTCTTTCTTCCCTTTTCTTCAATTAACCATTCATCAAAGATTTTCAGCAAGCAGATATTGAACATCTATGCTACTGGCACCTATGTTAGGTTCTCACATTAAAACACATATTTCATGCTTTGTCTTCATCTACTGCTTCTCTGTTTTCATTTGTCCACAAATCTGGGGCACTCCTCATTCTGACTCCAGGGGAGAGTAGGCATCAGAGGCAGTAGTATGGCGAGCCATCCACATTCTTTTTTGTCACCTAGCTTTTGGATTCTCTTTCCTGTTTGGGAAATTCTACACTTTATGCATCATAGAAAAGGCCAAGGTGACAGAGTATCGCTTCTTCAGCTTTCATTGTAGCTTAGATACAGACAAGTGACACAGGGACAGTTAATAAAAGTGAACCAGCTGCAACAGGTATGCAGTCTTGGTGGAATGAGTTGTGAACAAAGGGTGGTGTTTGGATCCACAGTAACAACTGTGGAGTCTTTGCAGGATTGGGTGAGAAATATTATACACACTCCTGCTTCTCTGGTTCTCTCTTTCTTTCTCCAAGAGGTTCTGAGTCACCCAATATCCTGCAATAAATATTTTTCTACTTAAATTAGTCAGACCTGGTCTCTGATGCTTGCAGCTAAGAGCTCAGACTCAAATTCTAAAGTTCACTTGAAGTTCAAAACTCAGCTCAGTATCCTCAGTGAAAAGTAGATACGTTTCAGCAGAAACTTCATGCAACATGATCTAATAGGAGTAGCTTCACTGATAGACAATGATTAGTGTAGGGACTTCTGGAGCAGATAACATTTGGAAATACAAGTAACAAAACTGGCAACTTTGATAACAGGGCAATAGCTGTGTAGCTCTAACTTAGGTGGTAATAATGTGGTAGCCTGTATGTATGAGCTCGGTGTTTCTCAAGGTAGTTCAAGCCACTTGCCAAAATAAAAATTCCCAGGCTTCAATCCAGACCCATTCTATCAGAATTTGAAAAAAAATCGTTAAGGTATCTGTACTTCTTGTAAACATCCCAGGTAATTCCAATATTCAGGGAAATTTCAGAAATGGTATATTATTGGGATCATTACAAAAACTGTAATATTATGATTGTTCCATTTCAGAGTTGAGGACACAAATTCAGTGAAATTATTCATTCAAAGACTCAAGTTAGTAGCAAATACACATTATGGACTCAAGTTTGTCTCAATCTGATTTCCTACCTCATTAAGTCATAATAAGACTCTTAAAAGACTTCTGGTAGATTTCTGAAAAACAGAAAAACTTGAGTTCAACTTCAGCTCTACCATTACTACTGTATATCATTTTTAAGCTATTTAACTTTCTAAGCATCAACCTCCCTATCTGGAAGTGAGGTATTAAACAGGTAACTTAAAATTCTCTGAAGCATGAACTTAAATAAAATTTGTAAAACTCAGTACATGTCTCTTCGCTCTCTCTTCCATTCTTTAGTCAGTTCTGCCTTGCATAATTTCAAAGAAGAGTATGTTCATAGTTTACTGAACCTGTTCCCCTTCCTCCTGTGTACACAGGTAGACTACACCTCTTAGCCTCACTTGCTAAGCTTCTGAGTTCTGGTGGATTTCTGGCTTGACCCAAAGGCACTTTCTGATCCTCCCTTTTCTCGTCCCATACAGTTCTTGAATGCAGAGGACAGTGGAGCTAAAACTGAAAAGAGCCAGGGCCCTGGATGTGACCACACAGAGTCATGGTTAGACTACACACAAGTAAGAAGCCTCTATTGTGTTACACTATTGCACTATTGAGATATGTATACATGCACATGGCTCAACAGCTAATTATCCTGATGAATACAGAAGGAAAATGCAAGTTCATGCAAATTCTGCAATTTTTAAAAATCGTGTCTTGTTCATTGCAATTAAGATTGCAACTTGATTAATAATTTGAAATCACATTGAGCCTGTCTGTAGCATGGCCAAAGCCACTACCTGAGACTCATCTCTCCTCAAGATGTGGGCCCATCTCAAAATAAGACACAGAAAACTTACAGTTCTCAGTCTCTTGTTACTCCTGTAGTGACTTAATCTTCCACTTCTTGGATCTTGTGTCTTCTTCTCTCATCCCCTTATCACATTTGTGAGCCTTTGACTTCTTTCTCTCAATTCTGTTTCTTCTAAAGGCAACACATTTTTTCTTCACAACTCAAGCTTCTGAATGAGACCCTTACTAGCTACTGTAGGATCTCTTCATCATAAACTTTCCCACCACCATAACCTGTTACCTATACTGGCTTTGGTAAAGATATTGGGCTAGCCTGCTGGTTACCACGGAGATAGACAGAGTTCTCTGATTTGATATGTATTACCCACCTGTCCTCAGATCCTCTTTTTTCTTGTTTGGAAATTTCTCTTTCCACAGTGTCATATTTAGGCTTTGGTTCCAGCCACTTACTGAGCATCCAAATACCTACATTTCTGACAGAGGTATTAAGTCGTCTTCTCCACAAGCATGAGCCAGTGGAATAAGTTGCCAGTCTGACAGTGGAATATAAGGACCTTCTGGACTCAAGTTTCCGGTTTACCTAGTAACCTGGGTCCCCAATTCCTATGTCTGGGATTCTGCATCATTCTATGCTCAAATTTTTCAGAAACTAAAATGCTCCTGAGCTCCTGTCTTGGACATTAACTTGTCTCAATTTATGTATTTTTATTTGTTCCCTGATTATAAGTCCTCGTTTTTGCCAGCCTGAAAGCTAGTTATAATCTCCTAGGCCTCAGCTGGGAACTATGAGGATAGAAATGTAGAAGATTGTGACTTTGCTTTCCTGGAGCTAATACTCTAGTTGAGAAGAAAAGTTATAAATTCATAAACCAGCTGGGCATAAATAGAACATGCCTCCTGGATTGGTCTGATAGCAATAGGAAGTCATTGTAAGTAAGTTCTAGAGAAGCCTAGGACCATGTGAAACGATGTCATTTGTGTATCTTGAGTGAAACTGACCCTGCATGATTTGTTTTATAAACTATACCTTATTCATAGATTTTAATTATTGAAGACACTCTGATCTGATCAGGATACTTCCCTAGTGACTGTTTCTAACGCCTTACAAACACTGGCAGAGGCGGAGGTGGTGGTAGAGCTGAGAAGGGGATGGGAAGTGTGGCTTATTTTTAAATATCAAGGACCTAGGACACGCAAATATTTTTTCCTGATTTTCAATTTGCCTGCATTTCTAAAATCATTCTATCTGCTTCAATGGCAGCAGGTTTTAAATAGGTTTAAAGTGTAAGCAAATGAAAGCCTGTAGGGGATCTTAAGGTGCACACTAACAGATCAGGTAAGTCACAGTTTCACATCTGCAGAGAATCCAGCTACATTGAGCAGGTGGACCTTTCAACACCCTCTTCATCACTATTTTTTCTTCCAGTGACTCTTCAATCTGGTTGGCTCCTAGGATCATGGTATATGCTACGTGACTCACCTCAAATCACACCCAGACCCTGAGAAGCAAGAGTCAAAAGAAGCCCTGGTTCAAACTGTTTTTAGCTTCCGCCACTCAAATCATTCTTATTGACATCCTCTGTGATCTGCCCCTAATAATCTCAAATCACTTCTCCTTACCCTGATGGGAATTTCTGGCTTTCTACTCCCCTGAAGGCCTTTAACTCACTCAAAATTTGCTTCATTTTTTTATTCACTGTGTCCCTTACCAAACTCACTTACCAGTAGGGATTAGATTCTCAGACCATCCTCAGCCACATGAAATTCAAATTATCATTGGGCTTTTGTTTCTTCTGCAATAAACCCTAGCATAACTACCACCTTGTTCAGCAATTTAATTAGAGATCAGGACTCATATCCAGATGTAAATGATTTTAGGAAGTATTTTTTTTGTCATAGTCTAGTTCTATTTATTAAGTGTTGAAATCCACAGCACTCCCATACCCTCAAATATTAAAGTTAAATATCACTGCAGTTATGTAAGATTTGCAAGTAATAGATGTCATCTTTCTGCTTAATACTATGCAAATCTGAATCAGATAAATTTGGAATTTCCCCAGAATGCAGGAGATATAACAAGAATTGAGAAGAACTCTTTAACCTTAACTTTAGTGGTAAGGAAAAATACTTAAATGCTCAGATGTGTAAAACCGCCCCAAAATAACCTTTTATGTTCCTACTCTCTGCAGAAATATTTCCGAAAGCTTAGTAGAGCTAGGTAGAAATGGGCTCTGGATTAATTTTGACCTTCTGTGGCAATGCATTTCCAAGACCAAGAATTTATGTGTGCAGAATATTAAATGTCAAATGCAAATATGAAAATAGAGCTACACAGTTGCAGATAGTCCCTAATTGATATTGAGCAGACTATTCCCTTTAAATGTTAATGAAACTGTTGTAATTACTAAATGACCAAAACAGCTCAGAAGCCAGGGTTCACAGCTGTAAACCATTACTTGTAAATTACTGGCACAGGCCCGCATTAGCAGATGGCTCAGCCCATGGAAGAAAACTTCCTCAAGATGCTTTTCTTCCAGGCCTGGGCTCGGGAGCAAATTAGATGAGCATATTAGAGAGGGCCAGAGTGCCTGTTTGGACATGTCACTGGAGATAAGCACCTCCTCTGATCTTCTCATTTTTTTATTACATTCTTTGCAGAAAGTGCTGAATATCACAGAACACAAAGAAAAGAGAAAGAGAAACTGACAGAGCTTATAAATGTTGCACGAAGGTTCAGATATATAAACCTCTGCTGGCTTTTTAAGGAGCAGTGTGTTTTCTGCCTCCTGAGGCAGATGGACATGCTGGGATGCAGGCAAATACTGAAATAAGGGAGGGTGTGTGTGTGTGTGTGTGTGTGTGTGTGTGTGTGTGTGTGTGAGAGCGT
>NW_007247076.1:9110-47438 GCF_000164805.1 Carlito syrichta
AGAGAGAGAGAGAGAGAGAGAGAGAGAGAGAGAGAGAGGGAGAGAGAGGGAGAGAGAGGGAGAGAGAGAAAGAGAGAGAAAGAGAGACAGAGACCTACTAACAAGCCAATGGCAGAAAAGCAATTAGGAGAAAAATAGGGCATTTGAATGGGCTTAGTACCCTCAAGACAGAAAACGTCTATAAAGCTGTGTAAGCAAAACTATGCAGTAGAAACAAGCGATGTCTTTATTAGAGAAGGCCTGTGGCTCTTCACAGCTTTGTTCTGTAAATTCCATACCAGCTTTGCAAACTCTCTGAGGTTATTAACTTTAGTGAAGATTTTTTTTAGAGTTGGGTGCAGCCTAACCTTTCATTAATATGAATGAAATATTAATTAAGACATCTGCCAAGAACAGGAGGAAGGAGGAGTCTGTCTTGTGATGTACACTATAACCTATCCTAATAATGAAACAGTGGAGTTTTCCTTACCGTGAACAACTCTTTAAAGATGTTTAAGGGATAAGGTGTTTACCATCAAACCAGAGAGTATGGGCAATAGCCACCTTCTGCACAGTTTGAATCCCAAAGTGAGGCAGAAAGCATTTGTTAGGATTTCAAAAAGTATCATCACAGAAAAAGAAAAGTTATAGCTGTTTATAGGTTTAGAGAAAGTATCAAATCAATCTAAATATTTTGATTAGGTCACATTCCCAGCAGGAGATCTATAATCTCAGGTAAGGTCCGCTGGCCATATGGGTGTGTCTGGCATGCGATCCAATACCTGGCTCTCAGGCATAGAAGGCAGTACAATGCGAAAGAAAGCATGATGCAAAGATTTGAATTCTTCTTCCTGGATCCAGAACCTACCTGGGCAATATTTTGAAATAATTGATATTGGCTTTCGGTTGAAAGACTTACTTGTCCTTCTCACTGAACCTCATTCACAGGCACCGTATAAAAAACACAGCCCCAGTGCTACCCCTGCCAATGCTCCTGACCTTCCACCCGGGTCTGCTGAGTGTGATCACCTCATTCTCCTTTCCTTCCTGACTTCTCTCCTTTTTTTCAGGAGAGGCGGTCGTAGATAGGTTTTAGAAGAATGCAAGCAAGAGTGTAAGTAATTTAATGTAATGTATAATAAGAGATGGTCAATCAATCTTTACCTCCTTCAGACATGGAAAGCACTTTGGAAGTGAGTTATTATTCAAGTGTAGTGATTTAACCCGCAGAGAGCTGCATCCCAAAGTCTGGCCCTCATCCTTACTACACATGTGATCTAAACACATTACTCAACTTATCCACATGCCGCAGTTTCAGAATCTGTAAATTGGGCTATTATTTACTGCATGTGATTAATTAGAAGAACTTGAAATAGTTAATATAATCTCTGACAGATATTAAGTGTTTAAAAATCTAATCCAAATGATTTGTGAATTGGTCAATTTTAGATAGTTTTACATAGTGAAAATAAGAAAGTCATGAAAAAAGAATATTTTTCACCAAAAAAACTTACAAAAATCAACTCATTTCCTTGTTTTGATAATGTATTGTAGTTATCTAAAATGTTACCATTGGGAGAGTTAGATGATGGGTAAATGGAACCTTTTTGTACTATTTTTACTTGTGTGTCTATTACAAAATAAAAAGTAAAATAAAATAGTAAACCGACCCAGTCCTATTTTGTCCCTGAGCCAGATTCACCAAGTTATTTTTGATACTCATAGATATTTTCCTCTTTTGCTTTTGAATCATGGATTCTTGAAAGACTTCAGATTTTTCATGGTAATTATCAAGTCTATGGCTACAAAGAATGGCTCCAAAAAAGGTAGTGTGTGTGTGTGTGTGTGTGTGTATGAACAACCTCACATTCATGCTATAGGGAGAATAATATTGTATATCTGCCTATATTGAGGTGAAAGGGATAAGCATCTGAGTTATTTCAATAAGCTATTTGTACAGATATGTAGGGAAAGAGAGGTTATCTATGTATGCTCTCTTAGAGCCTGAACGACGGTATCTTATGATGTTTTAACAGCCTAATGTAAGCATGAAAATATGCTTAACTATTTTGGGACCACAGACCATTTTGAGAATTTAATGAAAGCTATGAACTCTTCCCAAGAAAGTATGCTAAAACAAACTCAAGCAAAAAGATGTGCACAATTTATTCTTATGTGCTAGTAACAGTAACAGACATGGGGGTGGCAGAATGTGAGGCATATGAATATAAGTAAAAGACGGGCTCGGTGGCTCAGCCTGAAATCCTGCGCCTTGGGAGGCTGAGGTGAGTGGATTACCTGAGCCCACGGGTTCGAGACCTGCCTGGGCAACTTGGTGAGACCTCATCTCTACAATAAATCAAAAATTAGCCGGTCGTGATAGCGTGCGCCTGTAGTTCCAGCTGCTTGGAAGGCTGAGCCGGAAGGATTGCCAGAGCCCAGCAGGTCAAGGCTGCGGTGGCCGGGAGTGGCCACTGCACTCCAGTCTGGGCAACAGAGTTAGACTCCCACTCAAAACAAAAACCAAAAAAAAACCCCAGAAAATAAATAAGGTAAATCTTGTCCTTCCACCATGAGAGATGGAGCAGTAAAGACATTATAATACAACATGACTGGCACTATTTTCTGGGAGCACAGTGTGCTCTCACATAAGAGGAGTATCTAACCCATATTTACAAAAATCAAGAAAGATATTCTGGGGGAATTGGCCTCTAAGTTAAGACTTGAAGCAGAAGTAGACATTAGGCAGTTGATGAAGAGAGAATTATCTTCAGAACAGAAAAATAGAGCAATTTTAGGACAAAGGACTTGAAGGTATGATTGCAAGAGAGTAGTTGCAGAACTCTAAGAAGCTCACAAAAATAGAATATGGCATATGATAAAGTCAGGAATAACAGATACAATTGGAAGGGAAAGCAAGGGTAAGATCGCATAGGACCTTGTAAGTCCAATTAAGAAATCTTAATTATATTTAAAAACACTCAAGAGTCTCTGCAGGATTTTAAGCAGAGTTAAATTTGCATTCTAGAGATTTCACTCTGAGTGCTGTAGAGAACTTGAGGGGGCAAAACTGAAATGAAGGGAGGCAGTAATAAGCCCATCGCAGCAACACAGGCAACATATCACTATGTCCTGTATTCTTGGCAAGGACCATAAGGAGATATGGTTGGATTTGTAAGGTTTTTGTAAGGGGCAGAATAAATATGATTTTATTTATTTGGATGTAAGAGGTAGTAAAAGAAAAGGTGAAAGCTACTCTAAGATTTCTATGCTAAGCCACTGGGTGACTGATGGTGCCACGCATTCCTCTGTACACCAGAGGAGGAAGAAAAGTTTGAGGGAGAAGAGACTAAGTTTTGGGCTTGTTGGATTTCAATTTCTGTGGGCAATCCAAATATGCAGTGGGACATTTAGATAAGTGTCTCCGGGCCTTGGAGAGAAATACTAGAATTAGTAGCATCTGAGAACGATTGAAGCCACAATAGTAGATGAGATCATACAGAAACAGTGACAGAAACTTATTGAACTAATGAGGATAAAAGCTAAATTGTGGTATCAAAAGAACCCTATACTACTTGAATTGAAGACCAAAGACATTTTTGTCATTGCTGTTGCTCCTCCCGTAACAGTCCCAATGCGAAGAGACTAAGCTGTTTGGATAGCTCAACGCTACTCAGACTTTTAGGGACAGTTATATCTGGGTGATTTGCCCTCCCATTGGTGTCATCGCTAGCATGGTTGAAACAGGAATACTGCCTCCTTTGTATTATAGTCATTTATACCAATCATTGTAACTGGAGACAGAGTAGACCTACAGATACATATTAGTTCACAGGTTTGGTGTTAGAAATTAAGGAAACTTCCCTCTTTGAAAGGAAAATCAAAGTCATCTTTCTGAAATCAAGGGAGGCATGGCAGGGTTATAAGTTGGATGTACAAAGAGGTTTGTGTTGTCTCCATGGAGAACTAGGAGCAATGCCTTCAGAAAAAAGTGAATGGTACAAATTGCCAGTCATTCTGGATCACCTAACTCAGTTTGCAAATCATAATGTTAGAAGTGTTGTACCAAATTTTGTAATTGCAAAATTGTAAAGACATAGCAGGAAAGAAAGATCTACAGATATTTCTAACTCTTTTGCTCTCACATCTTCATAAATATAGTTAAAAGTTAATTACCCTCAAATTTAAATAGATCCACATTTTGTAAATATGACAGAATAAGTTCTGTCCCAAAGAAAATGTCAGCAAAAGCTATTATTCAGCTTTAAAAATCCTATGCATGTTATCTTCGACATGTCATTTTGATTTTTTCCTTGTTTATTTATGTGAAATAGAAGTGGAGTCAATATTTTCACAAATGGATTGCCATTTTTGAGAGACAGCACCAGTAGAAGATTGCATATATGAAGGGATTAATTAGGGGTATCGGCTCACATGATTATGGAAGCTGAGGAGTCCCTGGAATGCCAGTAGTGTAACTCAGTCCAAGTCCCAAGATCTTCAGACCAGAGAAGTCAATGGTGTAATTCTTAGTCCCAGGCCAAAAGCCTGAGGAGTTTCTGTTACAAGATTCAGGGTCCAAAAGCTGAAGATCCTGCAGTTCTGTGTTGAAGTCGGGAGAAGAAGTGCGTCCGAGCTCTAAGAAAGAGAGTAAAAGATAATTTTCCTTCTCTCTGCCTTTAAATTCTTCCTGGGTCCCCAGCAAATTGTATGGTACTCACCACACAGAGGACGGATCTTCCTCACTCAGTCCAGTCTTCTAGAGAAACACCCTCACAGACATACCAAGAAATAATGCTTTACCAGCCACCTTGGTATGCCTTAATCTAGTCATGTAGACACCTAAAAGCAACGATCACACCACATGGTTAAGTAACAACGGAATTCTCTCTACTCCTTAGCTTGAAATTCTAGTATGGTAAGTCCCTTGTCCTGAAGCTGTTTAGCTCAGTGCCTGCCACAGTGATGTTCTCTTTGTAAGAAACAAGAGGATCCAAGAAAATGATCACAAATCCAGTTTTCAGTACTCAGATTGGGAAAAAAAGTAAAGCTGGAAAAGACTAATTTTTCCAGGAGTCCATAGATTTTTTTTTAAAAAAATCCCCAAGAGAATTTGGCAAGGCCCTATCACTTTCAATACAGACTGAAAATATGATTTTTCTAGTATTGATAAACCTGCAAAATTGCTTGATTTTAGTCTTTGTTTCAAAACTGGTAACTTGGATGAAATAGTCCATGGTTTATCGTGGTGACAGATTGAGGTGTGGGGTAGTATGTTTGCATTGTTTTTAGCAGCATTTGCAACTCAGGACTTAGTTTTAATTTAATTACCTCATTCATATTGTCAAAAATATCCTTCCTATAGCCAAGGTATGAATGAATTCATCCTTGTCAGGTAGTTTTGAGTGAATTTTCCTCTTTATCACTTTATTTGCCACCTGTCTTCTTCCACAATGTAAGAGAGAGAGAAAGAGAGAGAGAGAGAGAGAGAGAGAGAGAGAGAGAGAGAAAGGAAAAGAAAGAAAAAGGTAGAACATTCCCAAAATGTAATCAAGCACTTCAAGTCTTGCTATTGGAAAATGTAGTAAAGAAGTTCATCTTCTGCTTTCATCCCTTGACAAAATATACTGAAAAGAGTGATTTAAATCCTTGGCTCTGACGAAGTTGCTCTTTCCATGGTGGTGGACGAAACTTCATTCAGAATTGCTGGCACTGTCTCCTATGATACTGCATGGAGGCGTAGAAGGCAGTGAGTCATTATGACATGTGGAACACCTTTCTTCAAGAAAGCAGCCAAACCAGATGTGTTGCCAAGCATCACAGGTGCTCCACCTGCTCACAGAACACCAAGATTTGTCTTCCAGTGGACGCTTTCCCTGGCAAAGGAACTTCTTGCTATTTTAAAGACATTGACATCCTTCCCAGGTTCCAAAATGAGCTTCTAAAACACAAATTCTTCTTAGATAGCAACAGTGCACATACAGTCGTTACAAACCAGGAGCTGGCTTCACTAAGGGACATCTATATTTTTGTCCAGTTGCATTTAGAATGCAAATGAAGCAGCTGTCTCTTCGTTCAAGACTTGCTCAAAAATAGTGAAAAATATATCAGGACTTCGGGAATGGATGACATTTGTTGACAAAGGTAATTTTTTTTTTTTGGTTAGTTTAAAGGCACAAAACAGTTAACTACCTCCCTCATATCTCCTTTTAAATTTCTGTTAAGGAATTCAAACCTAGCATATGCAAAAGTGTGTTCCACAGTAGTTGCCATTGTGCAAAGCATGATCACCAACCTCAAATACTTACTCAACATCATCTAACAATTTTTTCACTTTCTGGCTTCTCAAAAGTTTCTTCTGCATGGCTACTTATTTTGTTCGGATATGAAATAAGCAAATGTAATTATGTTCTAATATATGGTTTCTTGGTTTTAGAAATCTAATTTCTGTTAAATACATAACCTTAACATTTAAGACTTTGTCTCATAGAATTAATCTGCATCATCTGCTGTGTTTTCATGATTAAAAGTTATAGAATTTTCCTTTTAAGAAATGAAATTTAACATTGACTTTTTGCACCATGATTTTCAGAAATTGATATAAAAGTATAATTAAAGGATATGAAACCCTTCGCTTCTTTTTTTTTCTTTTTGCGTTTATACGTGTTGATTTGTTCACAGTCATAATGGCAGGATGCAGTTCAACATATATCAAAATAAAATATTCTATGACTACATTATGACAATTATTAGCTAATTTATTTAAAAATAACCACCTCACAACTACTACAGGTCAGGTACTGCTGGGAACCAGGGATAAAGCAGTGACTGGAACAGACCAAAACCCCTTACATCAGGGAACTGACAGAGGAATGGATACCACTCTATGCTTTCTAACTACATATAGCAGCACATCATGCAAATTTATACTTGTTTTGAGCAAAATAAAATACTACTAACACAAACAACCAAATTGTTGCTAAAATAATTTCTTATTTTGTAATTTTCAAAATAAAACAAGGGGATTGCAGAATCTTCTTATTTCTTTGTCAATTTAGTTCATTACTTTGTAGTTGGTTTACAACTTCCTAAAATCTCTGCATGGACTTCAAGGGCCCTACAGACCTAGTTCACAAAATTCAGGCACAAAAGAAATACATATTAATTGTGGAAAAGTAAATAGCTACCATACGTTCAAAGAAAGTCACAGTGTTTATTGAAAAGAATTGAATGATAAAATTTTCTGAGCTTTGCCAGTATAGTTATTTAATTATTTCTAGGATGGTTTTTCCTCAGGCTACATAAATAAATATTTCCAGTTTCTGGAGCACATGAAAACTTCTGACAGCAAAATCTCCACGTTAATTTCTATATCAGTATAAGTAATCATCCAAAAGTTACTTGTTTTTGGAAATATTTATGACCCTGCTAAATTGCTCCAAGTGGAGAATTTCCCTTTTAAGAATGTATCTAAGTTTTCTTCTTTGTATAACTTTGGCAATAGACTATTTTTTTTTGTCACCTTAAAATTGTGAAGTCTCTTTATTGTGCTGCAAAAAAAATAAATAAATAAAAAGATAAGTGCAATTACGCTCCTAGGACAATGGTCTCTAATTAGGAAGCAGGAAGATATAAAACAAAGAGTTGTTACAAAAACATCTGCTGTTTTGTCTGTCCAGTGCAACAATTCGCCAAATGGGTACCACATTTTCACCAATTTATCCCAACAGTTTCCTGCTCCAATATTAACTAGATGGTTCCAAAGAAAGCGTCTCAGAGATTCTAAAACCCTGTTTAGGGTGACTATTCTTATAGAATCAGCATCTGATTCAAGCAGAACCAATAAGAATCTCTCCCTGGGATTTGGGAATTTGGGACAATACGGAAGTACTCTAACTTCCTCTTTGGTTTCAGATGTTAGGAAATTTACATGTGACGGCTGCCAGTAACATTTTGTCTCGCATTTATGGGAGAAGTTAGCAGAAAGAAGCAGAGTAAAGGAGAAAAACCTGTCCCTGAGCTCTCATTACAACTCTGTCCTGACCTCGGTGATGTAAGCCAATAAACTACCTTTGTTTTCTAGAGGTAGTTCCAAGTGTATGTATGTCATTTGCAGCAAAAGTAGTCCTGATCATATAATGGTTCATTGATTTTTCCAGTTTGTAAAGTTGCTTAGTTACATTGTCATTAACAGATTTATTGTATCAATGAAATAAATCTATTTTAGCATTTGCATGATACTGTTATCTCTAATAGATCATAAATTTGTTTTAGAAGATTAAATGTCATTATCTTTTGAAATGCCATTTTACTTATTTTATTGGTAATAATAGTAATTAATAGCTTTATCAATCATGTGGAATTAGAAAAATATACATTTAAACAAAAACCTTCCAAGAACTTTGATGGAAAAGAGAGGAAAATATAATTTTCAGTATAAAAATGGGTTTCTTGCCTAAGAATAGGAATGACATAATTTTAAGTTAAATCATGTTTTTACATATAATTATTACTTTTCTCAATGTGATTTCTGCATGTGAAGTAATGATATGTATAGGGTCTGCACATCTAAGAAGCTTCAGTGTTCTTTTTAAAACACGTGTTTTATTAAAGGAATATTTATCTTACAGATACATTACATGACAGGGAGTATTCATTATTACTTAAGACTGTGTACACACTAATAATTTTTCACATTGTTCAGAAAATTATGAAACTCTAAATTACTACTTCTGTTTTTCCTCCACGTGTAGTAGAAGGGAAAAAAGTGTTACTTTCAAGACTGATCACATAAATCCTTTTGCAGAAAATTAAATATAGAAGAAAGCAATTTGGTGAATGTTTTTTGTCACCATTGAGCTCCTCTAACTGGACTCTGTTAGTCTGAGGTGAGAAAAGTATCAGTGAAACTGTTCTGCATATGGAAATGAATTGTTACTTGGGAATTGGAAGGTGATAGAACAATCTTACCAGCAGAAAGTGAATTCCTTAATAGAAATTTAAAAGGAGATATGAGGGAGGTAGTTAGATACAAGAATTAGGGCACATATTCTGATTGGAAATATAAAATAAGAACCATTAGCCTCAACATATATTCAACAGGATATCACTAAACAGAGTCACTATAGGAGTAGAGCAGGAAAAAAAAAAAAGACATCCAAGGACTGAGTCCATAACCACTCATGTGTTTAGAGAATGTGTTTAGAGGGAGAAAGAAGGAAAAGTTAGGTGTGTTGAAGACAACCAAGAGATGGTAATGTATGGTGGCCAAGGAAAGATGTTGTTATCAGAGAAAAGAGAGTGATCAACAATGTTGAATATACTGCGGATAGAGCTAGTTACATGTATACTGAAAATTACTATTGGATTTCACAAAGGGGAGACCATGAGTGACCTTGACAAGAGTAGCTCGCCCATGGAGTAATGGGCAAAAACCTGAATGTGGAAGATTCAAGAGAAAATGGATGTGACAAAGTTAAAGCGAATACTTTATTGATAGTTTTCAAGAGTTTTGTGGCAGTGTCAATGTGAGAATTGGTATGGCATGTCCAAGGGAATAGAAAGATCAATACAGGTGGGTTTTTTTTGTTTGTTTCTAGTTTTGCTGTTATTTTTGCACTGCAGTTATTTTTCATGTACACAAATACAGACGAAATAGTACCCACCCATAATGTACCCACCCCCATTACCCAGTTTCACTTTTCTTAAACATTTTTGACAACTGTGTTAAGACACAGATTTTTAAGAACAGAAAAACAATATCAATGTCTATTTGAGAGTGAGAATAACTGAGAAGAGAAGAAAATGTGATGATACAGCAGAGACAGAGAGAGGGAAAATGCTAGAGATCTTCTTGAGTTGATGAGAGGAGGTAGGGTCTAGGGAAGAGAAGAACAGCTGGCCTTCCCCAGAAGCATGAACCACAAAATTATTATTTTACGAACACAATTCAGGTAGATAATTAGATGTGTGAGTTATTTTCTGTGTGCTTGCATGTCCTAAATTAAATAAAGAAAAAAGGTCAGCACCTGACTGCAGGCAACATTGAAGGCCCAGTTAATCATGAATTTAGCTTGAGACCAGTTAGCATGATAATGTTTTTCTCTAGCCACATTCAGCTGTGCTGGATGCAGTCTCAGAGTTGGTGAGCAGTTGCATTAACCAGGAATGTAATTCAAAGAAGCAAGTACAACACAGCAAGAAGATGAGTGGTGCTCAGAACTAAGCAGGGGAGAGGTTATCATGATAGACATAAGATCTGAGTTGAATAAAGGGAGATATAAGGGGCTGACAGAGGGAGATTGTAAGAGACAGGAATTTTTGCCATACCTTTATTGTGTGAAATATTTATTGAAATTGAAATTCACTGTCTTTGAAAAGAACACCAAGAAAGAACTTACGACAATAATGCTCAAAGGTCCTTATGATTTGCACTTTAAGATAGTTGACACATAAACTCCTGTGTTTTTTAGATTTTATTTATTCTTGCCTTAAAATGACAAAAGAAAAAAAAAAGCACATCAACTCAAATGTTTGGGGGATTTACTTTTTAATATTTTTCAATATTGTAAATTATAAAAAGATGTTACTTTATATGATAAACTCTGCCTACGCAACCTTATCTGCTGGTTTTCTGAGGTCCCTCTGGTAAGCTGACATCACTCAGAAGGAAATGGGAGAAAATCGGATTTTTTTTTTTCCACAGATACCCTAGGAGGCCTCTCTAGCTTTCTCCTTTTTCAAAACGACTTCTTCACAGTCTAAAGTGGTTAAAAACACAAGCTCTGGAGTAAGACTGTCTGAGCCTGTATTAGTGCTTAGCCACAAAGCAGAATTTTGTTTGTTTTACCTTGGACAAAATACTTAAAAGATTTCATGTTTTCCCTATATATAAAATATGGTTAAGAACATCAAGGTCATATTTCATGAGCTCATTGTATACATTCGGTGAGAATTAAAATGAATACATAGGACAGTGTCCACAATATACTGAGAGATCAACGCATATGGTTTTGCTTTTCTTTCTTTATTTTGTTAATTCATTCTCATTGCTAGGGTGACAGTCGCTGAAGTCCATTCCACCAAAGTACCCACTGCTGGTATGTCACTAACTTAGTTCAAGTGTCCTCTCTGCCAGAAAATGATCTCTGGCCCATCAGTCAGATCTGGAAATCCATTTCTGTGCTCCATTAATATGACATATTCCCCCTTCTGCCATTATTTTTATGCACTTAAAGCTCTGCTATGAGGATTAAAGAATCTTTCTGGGAGAGATTATGCATGATTTCTTCTCTATACTGCCACTACTAGTAGATAGTCCAGCTCAAAGGTGCTTAATACATTTTGAATGAATACATGTGTACAGAATTTGAATTCAAGGTAAGAACATTTCATGGTATGTGCTATTTATAATTAAGAGGCAGAAGTGCATACATTTTATTTAGTATTATCATTACTGCTCACTATCATTTGACTGTGCTTTAAATGTCTGGAGTTTTGTTTTGTTTTTTTGCTCTGTATTGTTTTGTTGTCTGGACCTGTCAATGGTTTCTTCTGAAGCCATTGCCAGGCCTTGGACTGCCTTCTGGTCTATCTCAACACTAATGGGCTAACCTATACCTGCTCTTGCATTTATTCATTTTTTCTAATGAGGGCCT
Source organism: Carlito syrichta (assembly GCF_000164805.1). Lineage (NCBI taxonomy): Eukaryota > Metazoa > Chordata > Mammalia > Primates > Tarsiidae > Carlito > Carlito syrichta. Next base: position 20,747 of record NW_007247076.1, read on the forward strand.
GACACTGTTCAGTCTTTATTTCTCACTCAATCTTTCTCTTGCCTGGAGCACAGAAGCTTCTCAGTCCCACATTTTTGTTGTTGTTGTTGAGTCGGGGTCTTACTCTGTTGTCCCGGTCGGAGTGCAGTGGCAGGATCATGGCTCACCTCAGCCTCAAACTCCTGGGCTCAGGTGATCCTTCTGCCTCAGCCTCCTGAGTAACTGAGACCACAGACATGCACTACCATCCCTGGCTAATATTTTTTAATTTTTGTGCAGAGACGAGTTCTTGCTATGTTGTCTAGCCTGGTGTCTGTATGTATCTCTCTCTCTCTCTCTCTCTCTCTCTCTCTCTCTCTCTCTCTCTATATATATATATATATATATATATATATATTTATTTATTTAATCTACACTTGCTTTCCTGTGGCAGTCTGTGCCACCACACAACACAATGACTATGTTCAAACTTTGCTTATTTTTGATTTAGGAATTAATTCTCAGAGTCACCTTCAATTTTACCATTAGTAAAAAAAAATATCAATTATAAAGAACTCCTCTTGCTTCTATTTAATGTATTGAAAAATTGAAGATTTTTTATGAAGCATGACCAATAGCTAAAAATAATATTTGAAAAGCATTTCTCCACATTATTCTCAATGCCAAGCAACATGTACATATCCATTCAGAATGTTTATTATTAATATTTAAACATTCAATGCATTTGTATTAAAATGAAAATAATGTGTCCCATCTTCTATCTGTATTGTTCCTAAAAGCTTCACAATTTCCAAATAGTGGAATAAATGGTGTTCATAATCGAAAACATAATTTTGGGATCTGTAGCAAGATATTTTTATAATTTTGTCACAAATTTAATTTTAATTTTACTTTTCTATGAGGAAGTACATAGATGTATGTATGCACACACACACGTCTACATGAAGTATATAAGCAAATATAACTTACATACATTGTGAATTCACAAGGGAGCAGCTATCTGAAGAATGCATTAAATAGGGAAATTATCAACATGGAAGCTAAATTGAATTAGAAATGTGCTTTATCCACTTTTTATCTTTTGAGAAAGACAGCACACACAAAACATATCTGAGAAAATTCACTCTAGACATAGATTTAAAGTTTCTGTTAAAGCTAATTTGAAATCTCAGCAGTTATATTATGTAGAAAACTTTACTATATTAAATTTTAAAACAAGTTAAATATCACAAATCAAGACAATTTATTACTCCGCATACAATCACAAGCCCCCTCCTATAGGTCATTCAACATCTAAATGGCATGATAAATTCATATCAAATTGAAGTAGTTGAAGTTTAGAATGTGGCCATTGGTTCCTATCTTGTGTAACTACCCTGCAGCTTATAATGCTTTTAACCACTCCCTGCCTCTTGACATTGTTTTCTTCCTTCCTGTCATTGACATTCTCTCTCCTAGTCTTCCTTTTATTTCTCTGCCATTTATATTCAGTTTATTTTTCATGCTTCTCTTTTATATATGCAGAAAGTGCTGATGTTCTCAAGTGTTTTCAATATACTTTATCTTGCTTAGAAGTTTCATTCATTTCTATGGTTTAAACAATTCCTATGTATATTTATAACTCATAAATGTATTAATATATTTCAAGGCCAGTCACAGTGGCTCACGTATGTAATTCCAGCACTTTGGAGGGCCAAGGCAGGAGGATTGCTAGAGTCCAGGAATTCTAGACCAGCCTAGGCAGCATAATGAGACCTAATCTCTACAAAATATTTAAAAACTTAGTTGGGCATGATAGCACGCACCTGTAGTCCCAGCTCCTTGGGAGGTTGAGACACACGGATCCCCTGGGTGAGACCCCAACTCAAAAAAATAATTAATATATTTCAAACCTAGCTATCTACATTTTAGTTCTACTTGCCTATTACACAGACAGAAACTTGTTCATAAAATTTCTTTTTTCTTCCCTACTGGGCATTTACCTAGACTAAATTTCCCGTCAAGCTAGACTAAATTTCTCATAGTCAGGTGTCACAATAACACGGACTTATGACAAGGAGAATGTGTTTTGATGTCATATGTACCCCTTTCAGAGCTGACCCATAAAAAAATCTTACCTGTCGGGCCAGGTGCAGTGACTCACGCCTGTAATCCCAGCAATTTGGGAGGTGGAGGCAAGTGGATTGACTGAGTCCATGGGTTTGAGACCACCCTGGGCAACAGGGCAAGACCTTGTCTCTAAAATAAATTTTAAAATGTAGCTGAGCATGGTGGTGCTACTTGGAAGGCTGAAGTGGAAGGATCACCTTAGCCCAGTAGGTTGCAGCTGCAGTGGCTGTGAGCATGCCACTGCACTCCAGCCTGGATGACCAAAAAAAAAAAAAAAAATCTTACCTATATACTCCCACTCTTTAAATATCTTAACACTATCTCTCCACTCTTACATCCATCAGCTCCATATTAGAAAATGATTCTAAGATCTAGAGGAGACCAGAGGCACAAGATGGACAAATCCTCAGTTCTTGAATGGCAATACCAAGCATCAATCCTCGCTACACATTCACCATTGGATTGTGATCTAATAAAATAGGCATTTTTATTATGTTAAGCCACTGAAGTGGCTGTCTATTATCACAGGTAACCTTCCCTAATACAAAGCTCCAACGCAGTATGTCTGATGTTGAACTATTCTTTTTAACTGGCTTCTCTACTTTTCTCTTATTCAGATTCCTAAGCATGGCATAAAGACATAATATCCTTATCTAAATCTTTAGGGTTCATTATTCTCTCACTGCCACTGCCCTCTTTCATCATCTCACTAATTTTGTAGTATTATTTGGAGAGTCCCATGGTCTTCCACACCCCTGTGTCCTATTCAAACAAGATGATCCTGACGTCTGTAAAACCTTCTATGATTAGTCCTGCCCCCACACACCTGGCTAACTCCTACTGAACCTCAACTTATGACTCAAAAGTCATCATTGACCCTGAACCTCCCAGTCGAATGATATATGTCTGTTCTGTAATTCCATTTTTCCCTGTGCTTGCTGCTATCATAGCAATCATCATCTTACATGTTTTTTTGTCTTCCTATTAGACTGTTTTTTAATAAAATAACGTATCTCATTTTGTATCTTTAGCAATAAACATAGGGCTTGACTCATAGCATACAATCAGTAAGTGTATACTAAATAAAATGGATAATGCCATGATAATCACAACATAGATAGGTCAATTTGACTCAACAAATGTGTTGGCCATACACATAGTACTAGATGCTTTGGATAATAAAATGGGTAACATAAACCTTGACCTATGACTTACATAGAACAGCAAGATATAAAAGAAATATTGCTATAAAACTAAAGTTTAAATACAGTTGTGTTTATAGGCTAGATGTTGTACCCACAGATTTACATACTTTTGATATCACAGGCTCTGGTGCTTAATAAGAAAAATGAATTTCTCTAATGTTAAATCAATGTGGCACTAGGCTTACTGAACACAATTTCAGTATGTCTTTTAAGTCCAACCCATTTTCACCATTTCCCCTGCTACTTCTTTTGTACACACTCTGCTCACTTCTCTTTTTCATTGTTCCCCGGTGTTTCCAGTCTAGACTACCCTCTAGTTTATCATTGAGTTGGCTTATTACCTGGACATCGGCACCTGAATGCTCCACTTGTACCACAAAGTCAACGTGGCTTTGAACTCATCATTTTTCCTCCCTCATTTCTAAGTCTGCTTTCTCTTCTCTTTGAATTCCCAATCTTAGTAAATATCATCAATTATTGCTGATCTTGCCAACCACACGTATGGGAATCTTTTGTCAGTCTGGCCACTAAATAACTTTCAAATATGTTTTCTCTTCCCTGTTTTCTCTTTTACCACCTAAGTTTATTTGTTGTCTAGACTGGTATAATACCTCAACAATATTTACCTACAGAATTTGCCTCTCTATAACCATCCATATACTATTTATACTTTCTGAGAATGGTTTTTGTGATATTCAAACTTGACTGTATTCCTCCAGCATCAATTCCTTCCCCACAGGGTAAAGCCCCAGGTCCTTAATCCAGATCTCTAAGGTCTCATTGCTAGGCTCACTTTCCTGTGTATTCTGACTGCATCAAGGGTTTGTAGCAAACAGAATATGCAATGCATTCTTGTGCTAGTACAGTCTCTTCTGATTATAATACCCTCTGTATTCTGACTTTAACTTGCCGTTCCAGAATCTTAAAAGTATCAGTGGTCCAAAATGGAATAGAATAGGATGCCAAATAATATGTTTACTTTCACTTGAAGTATTTTAGTAGTTGCTGTAAGATCAACCTACCCAAGATATGTCCTTGATTTTACCAACTGACAGAACTTATTAAGCTCTCATACATACTAATAGTAATAATAATTATTAATAATTCAGTATTTACTAAGAAACTGTAGTCTAAATAGACAAATTACTTTTTAAACATTTCTCTGGGATTAACTGCAATCAGTAAGCAGGATAGTTGGTATTTGAAGGCAAAGTAAACTGATAACAAAAATGATGATTAAAAATATATATCCTCCATCTCCAACAGTCTGGATGAATATAGGTAAAATAAATTTTCCCCAGCATAGCAAATAAACATTGACCTTACTCAAAGTTCCAGAAATAGATTTGTTCTGGGTCAGAGAAGAGCTAAGCTGAAAAAGAAAAAATAACCTAATGGGTAAATACCAGCAAAATGAAATGATCAGGTTCCTTCAATTATTATAAGAGCACACACGTGCACACACACGTGTGTGTAATTATTTCAAGTGTGTGTGTGTGTGTGTGTGTGTGTGTGTGTGTGTGTGTGTGTATTTTATCTTGCTGGTAACCAATATATATACTGAATAACTAATGATCTATTTTAATCAAAGCATTTTCATACTATTATATTTCTACTCTTAATATCTATGCATCGAGGTGTTCAGTATTTATGCCAGTTCATTTATTTATTTTTCTCAACATTTTATAACATTATAACTCAGTGTGCACAAAGGTTATATTCCTGAGAAAGCAGTGTAAAAACCAAATCACATTTTCACTTAGACATCCACCATAACTTTAGAAATGCTTAGTCTTGATTTCTAAGAGATTTTAGTTGAAAGTGGTTTCTCACATGCCACTTCTGGTTCTCTCTGAACTTGCTTCTAACAATGCTGTCATGATTATTTAAAAACCTAATATTTTTACAGCCATCATTTTGCATTACAAGTCATTAGCAGCTGTAGCAGCAGTGACTCAATTCATGCCAAAGAAATAAAGTAATATTCTTTGTAAAGAAGTATCTATATTTCTCAATATTGTACAAGTGCCAGTAAAGTCATCTTTAGATTACTTTTTTATCTTTATAATACAACATAAATATTGTTACTCAAACACAGCTTTAAGTTGTCTTCTTCTTTTCAGGTTGTTGTGCCCTAAGTTTATCCTATATTGAAACTTCAACAGTGTTAGAACACCGATAATTATCATAATAATACCATAAATTTGTTTTGAGATAACATCTAGTTAGCATGTTTATTATTCCTGTGCAATGTTTGCTATTTCATCATGAACTTTCATCTACCTGAAAGCTTTAAGGCCCCGCCTGGCTGTATAGTATCCCGCAGGAGTAGGCTGAAACATTTCTTGTTCTGGCTCTAGGTCTCTCCTCTGTATTACTGGATCCCTAGGAATAGATAGTGTCCAAATGCCAGGTAAATGGCAAATTCCTTCCTGTCCTTTCCTTTGGCACAATGGGCAACTACAGAGAAAACCCTGTTAAGAAGCTACAGAGTTCTGAGTTCCAAATATGTGTTGTCCTCTCAGCATAGTACAAGGTCCTATTCCCCAGTCCAGTGCCGTTATGCCTGAAGCACTTTGTACACGCACATGGTTACAACATCTCTGCTTATGGTACTTATCTCGTTGCCTTCCTTATTTGGTTTTACATAGGTAGATGTAGAAAACTACAGAAAAGATGTCTATTCTTTTTCTGCCTTCAAGAAAGTAATCTGTCACGTGTGGCCCACTTATTCCTGGGATCTTTACTCAGTGATCTTTCCAACTGACAAATGATCAGACTTACAGAACAGGGAGTCTCAACCATGTACTTTATTTCTTTTCCTTTCTTCCCTCAGAGCAATAAGACTGGCATTTCATTTCATTTTCTTCTAGTCAATGAGTCAACAAATATTTCTTGAACAACTACTGTGTCGAGCAAATACAGGCTCAGGAATTAGAGTGGTGAGCAAAAGAAATAAAATTTCTGCCCTCATAAATCTTACAGTTTCAAAGGAAGCAGAGGAAAAAAAATCATGTTAATCATGTCTCCTGACCACTGAACCACCTCAGACCTCTAAGATCACTTCTGGTCAAGAGGGCCAGAGGAGATGTAAGACATAGATGTTATTTCACGTAGTGATGGTGCTTTGTTTTGTGGCTATGTCTCTTATACCAGCAACACCTGTTTAGACACCCCTAAGATAATTCCAGGCCATTTCTATTTTCTATAACTGTATGCAAATCATATTGAAATATCAGGTCATGATCTTACTTCTCCACTCCAATTCTCTCCTGACAGGAAGGAGGTTTTGTAAAATGGATGAAAATATATACAGTGACACAAAAAATACAGAGCTAAATATCTATAGTAGAGAAATGCAAATTAACTTAACCACCATATTATTTTCCTAGCAGGAGATCCCAGCTAATATGAAATTTTATGAGGCATCACAGCATCCACAAAGTACAGAAAATAAATAAGTAAATTTCTGAACATTGTGGCATAAATTTGATGTTACCTTTAAATATGAAAAGGAAGTTTGTGATATATATCCATTAGGATCTTAGATTTAACTGGTTATCACTAATGCTTTATTGAAAGACAATTGAAAATTAATATATCTGGTTACATAAAAATATGATTATTAAAGAAAGTTTATGCATGACACTTTTATAGACTTGCCAAGTCCCTTGAATTCAAAATGTGGGACAGATGGTCACATGGTGAATTGTTCTAACTCATGAATGCTTTCTGCTGCTTCACTGATTTTTGATCTTCAGATGGCTTCAGTCTCATTCAGAACGTATAGTGGACAAAAATTTTCAATTGTCTTCACAAAAGTTTACAGAACTTATTACAACTATGACAAAAAAATCATACAAATTTGATAGACCTAGATCAAACCAAAAATTAACTAAATTGCTATACCTTTCAACGGGAAAGTCTGGGTTTAATAGTGAACATAATTTTTCTAACCACAATATGTTCAAGTCCTGATTTTTTATACTAAATCTTTTTCATGTATGTATTCACTCATTCAATTCATATTCACTAAAGTTATTCATTTATTTATTCAGTTATCCTTTTCATCATAACTCTAGATGTATTAGTTTGCCTGGACTGTTATAACAAAATTATATAATAGACTGGGTGACTTAAGCAACAGACTTTTATTTTCTCACAGTCTGGAGGCTAGATATCCCAGATTGAGGCACCAGCAGATTCAGTTTCTGATGAAGACTATTCCTGGCTTGCAGATGTCCAAATTTTTGCTGTCCTCACATGGCAGAAAGAGAAAGAACTCTGATGTTTCGTTCTTTCCTCATAAAAATACCAGTTCTATCACATTAAGGTCTTACACATATGATCTCACTTAACCTTTAGAAACCCTTTCCCCAAAAACAACCACATTTGGGGTTAGGGCTTCAACATATAAATTTGTGTGGGGGCACAACTCAGTCCCTAACACTGGGTTTTCCATTTTGTATCATTATAAAATAAAGTGAATGGTACTTTTGACATTTCATAATAGGACATAACTATTTCTACTCCTTTCATTGCAATAGATAATTAAAATGTAGATGCTATATCCACTGAGGGGCAAAAGAATTATTGGTCTTAAATCGGCATAATTTTGAACCTCAGGGCAAACACAGGTTGCAAATATCACTTATACAAGTTCCAAAGCCAAGCAGTCAACAGTCTGGCTACGAAGCAAAAGGAAATCATTTTTTCATACAGCCTTTGGAAATTAAACTACTCTTCATTATCATTATTAAAATGAGGTGTTGTTTACACTGGGTCCTTCAGAACTGATGCCAACAAATCAGATAAAGGTTGAACATCCTAATCCAAAAATCAGATATATGAAATGCTCCAAAATCTGAAACTTTTTGAGCACTGACATGAAGCTCAAAAGAAATGCTCTTGCAACATTTCAGATTTGGGGTTTTCAAATGGTGAATGCTTAACCAGTCGAATATAATGCAAATTTTACAAAATCTGAAAAAAAAAAAAATGCAAAATCTGAAACACTCTGGTCCCAAGCATTTGCAATAAGAGCTACTCAACCTGTATTTCATGACATGCATTAGTTTTATTATGCGAATGTCAGCATTTAAGACAACTACTTATGAGAGTTGCACTGGTTCAAGAGCAGTGATCCATTTCTCTTGGTCACTGCTGACTGGTAAGGGCTGTCTCTCATCAAAGGATAGACAAACTGAAGATTAGTCATTTTATTCAGACGCTCATGAAGGGGCTACTAGGAAATCTTCATATCCGCACCAATTATGGTGATAAGCCAGACTAATTTCTTTCTTAGAAGTTAAAACTATAGTTTATGAACAATTTTACCAGATGGTAGGGACATAACAAGAAGCAGTGAAAGGGGGTGCAGGTGTTGAATGGGAGAAGAGACAGCAGGGCTCTGTCAATACAGAAGGCAGGAACAGGACTTTGGGAATGTGTCTTGTAGAGATCTTTGATAAGTAATTTACCCTTGAGACCTCTGGCTTTTGTCCTCAGCTCCTACAAGATAATCTCAACCCTTGGATGCTCTGTCTCATAAAAGTGTCTTTGCTTACCTGGGGACCTTGGTCCATGCCAGGTAGTCTAACAATGTGATTGATGGTATCAGCTGGACTTTGAGAGTGGTTGTAGACCAAGATTGTAGACCAGGGTTCACCAACCATGTCTACATGATGGGGCTTCAATAAAAGCTCTGACTCAGGTGAGCTCTCTGGTTGGCAGTATTCCGTGTCTTTTGTAACACTTTGTCTCTGTGAGAATTAATGCTGTCTGTGATTCCAAAGAGACAGAACAAACGGAAGTTCTATGTATGAAGGTTTCCTGGACCTGCCCTGTGTGTCTCTTCCCTTGGGTGATCGTAATCTGTGTCCTTTTACTGTGACATAAGCAAATACGATCCCCATAACTGTCAGTATAATAGCTTTCAGTGAATTATCTGAGTCCTTGCACTGAATTATGGAAACTAAAGTGGTCTTGGGGACCCTCAAATTTATAATTGGTATCAGAAGTGAAGGTGGTCTTCTGGACCATTCCCTAACATCATCACAGAAGGGGAAAAGAAAATAACCTGCTAAGACCCACCTGCTAGGCATGCTGAACAAAAACCCGATTTATGTGGTTTTTGTTCTTCCTGTGAAGTCCGGGTTGCATGCCCTTTTCCAGGTTTCTGTGCGCCCTAACCTTGTGGATAACTGCCTTCTGTGTTTTCACAGATATTCCCACAGTAACCCTCCCACTTGATGATATCTAAAGGAGTGTATGAAAGCATCATAATAAGCCTACCATTATAGCTGAAGTAGAATATATCTTCAATTTGTTTAGTTTTTGTTTTTTTTTTAATTCACACTTGCACATATGCTGCATGAAATTCAAGTATTTATGGGAGAGATTTGTTATGGTCTATGAACTCTGGTAAGAAAATATGAGATAAGGACAAGAAAACAAATGTGGATAGCTGTAAAACAAAAACAATAAAAAATATTGCTGTAGAAATTTTGCTCTTTGGGTTTAGAGGAAAGTTATTTTAAGGTAGCTGGTAAGCTTTATGGGCTGAGAAATGGCTTTTGAGGTATTGTTATGTTTACCCTGCTGTTGCTGTGGTGCCTTTCAATGCTTTGAACATTTCCTTTTATGTGGACACTTTCACCAAAAAGTGTTTGTCTTATGATTCATGTCCTCGGGACCCTATTCCTTGTTTTCCAAAGAAATAGGTTGTTAATATAATACATTTCTCCTGGCTGAGTTATTTGGTGTTATTGGCTTACTACAGAAGCTCTCAAATATAACATTTATACTTTTGCAGAACTTTTTGTAATCAGTATCCATAAATCAGAGAAATGTCACTAATGGTAAGCCTTTAGGTAGATCAATGGTGACGTCTTCGGCTGCCATATTTTGGGAAAGCACTAGGAGACCTATGTTTTGTTCTGCCACTAGTGAAATGTGAGGCTTCTAAGAATTTAATTCTCTTCTGTGTACTCATCTGGTCCTACAAAATTATATACAGGGAGATCCTGACACTGACTGACAGCATTTTCTTTATGTAGGATGATCATATATCCCAATTTGTCTGGGACAGTGACGATGTATGCCTTGCCCTGGAATAATTATTAGTTAATTAATCATTAACAGTGCCCCCTTCACTCTCAAAAGTGTTCCAGTTTGGATGATATCCAGGCAGACTTTATGCCAAATACTCAATTGATAAGAAACTTTCCCATTATTGCTGTCCTGATGATCCCACAGTGGTAAACACAGGTAAAACCTACCTGCTCAAGGAACTATAGCTAAACCTCACACAGGTTAAAAGCCAAATCCTTCAGTGTCCCACCTAGGCATTATGTTGTTAAAAATGTTACAGCAACTAAGTCATTTTACCCAAAAGATCTTAACATAAGAGCTCTGTGACATAAAATAATTAGACATAATTTTTTAGGAAACTAATATAATATTTTTCTCGTTTATTCTTTTCTACCCCAACCTTCACCCCTGCCAATACTGTATATCAGAAAAGAGCAAAAGTTATCTAACTAATTATCTAGGTTTACACTTTCCTAATTTTATTGAAATCCTCCCTTTTTGAAAATCCTCTCCATCCAGGAGACTCTAGTGAGCCTATTCACATTTCAAACAAATCTGCCTTTGTTAATCATCAAAAGGTATTTTCTTTAATAAGTGAAGCTCGGCAGGCCCTGCAGCTGTGTTGTTTATTTTATAGCAAGCACAAAGGCAATTTATTTTTTTAAATACTATAATTAGATTAGTGTTCTCTTTCCTGAAGCATCTGTAGGAAAATGAGAGTGTTTCTTTGAATGAATGAGCAGTCATATTTATTTTTATTAAATCTGAACTTGTCCTCTGAGATAGCTGAATTTAATTTTATGTTCTAATGCAACATGTACTAGTTCAACTTTATTCAGAAAAAGTCATGGTCCCCCCCCTCAAAAAAAGGTTGGACTAAATTGAATCTTCTGATTCCAATTTTCTGAACTGCATTAAAATCTCTCTAGGGTACAGGATTATGTTTGTGTTGAAAAATGACTACATTAAGATACGTATTTGCATACATAAACAAATCCATCCGATGGTTATCTATGACCTGTCATTGACACAGAGGATATTATAGAACATAATAATATTATACTTTTGTTATGACTCTGTAAGTCTTTACTAAAACATTTTGGAAGTGTTGATTATAAATCAAAATGATTAATTTCCAAAATAGAGATATTTCTAGAGTTTTGGAGATCAATTTTTCAGCATTGCATTCATAAAAATGGTTTCATAAGATTGTTTAGACAGCAATTAAATCACCCGGGAAATAAGTCATCACACATTGACAACCACTTTCCCTTTTCACTTTTGCATAACCAGTAAGGAAAAAATTTTCTTTTCTCTATACACATTTAATCTTTATTGATAAAAGCAATTTAGTGTTAGTGCTTTATCTTTGAGAAGAGAAAACGATTCTGGTTCTTTATGGTGTAAACAACAAAACAGTGGCTTAAAACAACTATTTATTATTACCTTTCATGGTCTGTGTGTTGACTGAGCTCAGCTGGGTGGTTCTTATTTAGTGCCTGTCAAAGAGTAAAAGTAAAATGGTGACTAGAACCGGAGTTATTTGAGGGCTCAACTGGGATAGATATCCAAGTGAGAATTTTATTACACATAGCTCACTTTTCATCTGAGATGGTTCAAACATCAAAAAACTGGCTGGTTTCTCTCTCTCTCTCTCTCTCTCTCTCTCTCTCTCTCTCTCTCTCTCTTTCTCTCTCTCTCTCTCTCTCTCTCTCCCTCTCTCTCTTCCCACCATCCCCCTCCTATTCCTTCCCCTATCTCCCTCCTTTTTTTCTACAGGCCTGTCCAACTTGGTTGGTTTAAGCTTCCTCACAGCACATAAGCCTCAGGGTGACTGAGCATCTTACACAGAACCAGCTTCCCCCAGAGCAAGTGTCATAAAAGACTAAGACAAACTCTACCCGTTATTTTGTAATCTGACCTCAGAAGTCATTGAGCATCTCTTCTGCTGTTTTCTATTAGTTACACAGAACCATATCAGACTTACTGTGGAAAGGACTGCCCAGGGGCATGAATACTAGAAGTCATGGTTCTTTGAGATGGGGTGGAGGGGGTGAAATTTATTTGGATGACCTTAGCAAAAACAGAACAGAACATGAACTTGGTGAGACCTCATCTCTACAATAAATTAAAAATTAGCTGGGCGTGGTGGCACACGCCTGTAGTTCCAGCTACTCGGAAGGCTGAGGTGGAAGGATCGCCGGAGCCCCAACAGGGTGAGGCTGCGGTGGCCGGGAGCGGCCACTGCACTCCAGTCTGGGCAACAGAGTGAGACTCCAACTCCAAAAAAATAAATAAATAAATAAATAAAATAAAATACATTTAATCATGGTAACAAAATAAACGCCATCAATTCCTCATACTCATAAACTTGCCCAAAAGTTGTTTTCAAAATTTTTATGAGTCTGCATTTATTTTCTTCAATAACTATAACCACTTTTGTTATTTATATTTATTTTTATTGTTTTAATCTTTTAAGTATAGTGTCCTAATTATTTCTTCTCTATTTCTTTATAAAATATAATTTTATTTTAATAACATTATAAATTAAACAGGCATTTGTGGGCTGGCCTAAGAATGTTCATAGCATCTGATGGAATGATTTGTTAACTTTTGGGACATAATTTATTTGAGTAATACAGAATCCTTATAGTCAGTCACCCAAGCAATAATACCACTTACTACAAAGAAAATAAGTTTTGAAAAAAAATACATTTTATGATTATATTAAGATCTAACAAAGAAATATATCAGTAATAAGAATGGATTCTATGCAAACATTCAGACTTACTAATTTCCATATCTCCAGACCAATAAATATTCTTAACATATGGTAGGATTAGCAAATATTTATAGAATTAATTCATAATAGCTTATCTTAAAATTTAAATTCTTTTTATTAGTCATAGATGAGAAATCTTTCCACAATAATAAGTCAAAGGTTTTACAGTGGAATCATGGGAGTTTTGGTAGAATGATCTCATTAAAAATATAAAAGAATGGTTTCTAATATTTTGGCTTAATTTTCAGTTAGGATTGTTACTAACCATAAAAAGAATTAAGGTTAATTTTTCAAACCATATTATGGATATTAGAATGTCTAATTTCTATTCACTACATAATTTTTTATTCAATCTCTACCTCTCTTTGTATTTAAAAGCATAAAAAGCCTCAGGAAATTTTATTTTTGTGTAATTTCCCAAGAATACATTAAAGACCTTCTTACCTAGTTAAAAAAAAGTATAGATTTCACTGAATCAAGATTTACTTTTTTCAGGAAAAAAACCTGAGAGGACAGTAATAGAGTATACCATAGACTTAGGTTAAGAGCATGCTATAACCCAATAAATATGTAATCGGCTTGTGGACAATAGCACAGCCATTCTTAGTTTTTAGTTTTCTGTCTTAAAACATAACCTGTAACTGTTTAAAGTTCCAGTTATGGGAAAAACTGCAAAGCTCCGGTTACAAGCTTCAACCCCTTCCCTTATCTCACTTTCCCCTTAGCAACAACCAATCAGGTGCCAGGGGGTAATCACCTAAGTTTCCAGATGTCTCTGCAACTTCCCTAGCTAGTGGACCAAGGTCAGCCCGAATCGGGCTAGTCAATCCTCCACGATTAAGCTGACCACCAGAGGTTACTACCCAATTAAATGGTAACACAACTGGAAAGCGCCCCCCAAACTCCTCCTCCCTTTGTGTAAAAGCATAAAAGGTATCTGCTTAAGGAAGTCAGAGCCTCTGAATGTACTCCACTGTGTCGGTTGTTGACAGAGGTCCAGGCTCGAGCTTGCAAATAAAGACCCTCTTCAACTTTCATCGGAATTGGCTCTTGGTGGTCTCTCGGATTGAACATTCGGCCACTACATTCCCACAAAATTCTTCAGAACTTCACAAAATTTTCAGTAATGTTCTCAAAGGCTTTTTGTTGTTGTTTTTCTTTTCTGAAACATTTTCTTCCTATTTAAATCAGTATAGTTAAAACATATGCAATCACTGTTTCATTGTAACTTCCTACCAAAACAGTTTGAGTTATAAACACTGAAGATTTCCATTTAAATAAAAGGTTAGAGAAAATTCTAAAAACAACTAAAAGCAACACAGAATGTTAGAATCTGTATTTTCCACAACTAAATGGATCAGAAAATGTTCTGATTGAGATTTAATGTTTTAAAATAGATGTTATGCCCAAGATAAAGTTTATTTAAGGTATTCTTTAGAATTTAGGTCTAGAAAAATAATTAGAAACCTTTTAGACATGGGCCATCAATTGCAAAATAGACTATTTGGTAAAGCACCAGGCATAAAAAGAAATAAAAAGAGGCAAGAAGTTAAGTAGAAAAAATAAAAGCCTTTAAAATATTAAAAAATAAAAGAAGAAGAGAAAAAATCCAGAATAGCAATTCAAACAGGAGACTAAGGGTTAGAGGCAGTCATAGAGAAGTGTTTTTAATGAATTGTATGAGGTGAATGGAATAAAGAAATTCTTTTTAGGAAGTTCTGACAAAAGAAAAAGAAAATTCTTAAAAGCCACCGTAACATACAGACAGAGTGTTGCAGAAAACTGGAATCACAATTCATAAGCCAATTTTTACTTTAAAGGGAATAACAGCATTCTAGATCTATCAAGCAAGGTTGACTACTATTCCTTTGTTTTGTATTATATTCCTCTATAACTATATTCCAATATCTTACTTGCTTGTTTTGATCTGATTTGTCCTGTAAACCAAGAAGAGGCCAAAATCTAAACTGCAATGATATTAAGACAAGGTATATATATATTGGGGTCTTAAAAATTGTAATTTGGGTATTTCATTCAGCTAGAAGTCAAATTGTGTTCCAAAGAAGAGGGTGGGGGGAGTAGAAGTAGGTGTTTTTAAGGAAAAGTAGGATTTTTAAGAACAAAAAAACCCAACTTGTTTTGCAAGAATTATTGGGGGAGGTGCCTGGCTTATTACATCAGTCCACAGTTCATTGACTGTTGTTGTTCAGAAGTTGCTGCATTGGCAAAATTTAGCTGTTTTCCAGGATGCTGGGTTCATTACAGTTTGGTCCAGTTCAAAGGCTCAAGGCAAGTTCCTGGGGGTTTGTTTTGTGTGTTTTGTTTATTTGCTTTTGCAAGTTTGCAGGACATGCAGGAAGTCCTTTTTGGAATGGCTTCCTGACTCCATTTTAAAGCTCTGAACCAGAGTGACACTATTCTGTATATCATATTTCACAGGACTAATGACCTCAATGATTTTTTTTTTTTCCAAAATAAGACCCCAAGCCAGGCTCAGTGGCTCAACCTGTAATCCCGCGCCTTTGGGAGGCTGAGGTGAGTGGATTGCCTGAGTCGGCGGGGTCGAGACCCGCCTGGGCAGAAAGACCTCATCTCTACAATAAATCAAAAAATCAGCTGGGCACGGTAGTGCATGCCTATAATTCCGGCTACTTGGAAGGCTGAGGCAGAAGGATCGCCGGAGCCCAGCGGGTCGAGGCTACGGTGGCCGGGAGCGGCCACTGCACTCCAGTCTGGGCGACAGAGTGAGATTCCAACTCAAAAATAAAAAATAAAAATAAAATAAATTAATTAAATAAATAAAAATAAAATAAAACCCCAAATTGTGTGAGACGATAATTCCATTTAATAAACATCTTCTCTCTCTGTTTTTTATTCCTAGATGCATTTGTATCAAACATGCCTTGAACTTTTTCTGCAATCAAGAGCATTATCTTCTATCTTTTATCATAGTTGTCATAATTTCTTATCAAAATGAATAATTTTTAAAAAGATTATTTTTTTTTCAGCTCTGACTTAGATGACAAAAAGCAAGTGGTAAGAATGGACAGGATAGAGATGGTGGTGGTGGCTGTGTTGGTGCTGTAAAGAGATTAGATAGATACAAATTTAAATATGTATATGTAACAATTTATATAGAAGAGGAATGGAGTGTTTTCAGGGTTGTGCTGCATAATTAGAAATGAAAAGCGCCCTTTGTTCTGGTTCAAATGGAGAAGCTTATGTGAAATATCATATTCTCCAAGTAGCAAATATCGAAAATTGTGCCTTTTCTCTCAAGCCACAGTGACTTTGTGTGAGCCTTACTTTTTTGTGACTCAGCTTTTTCTTTGTTAAAGAGACTGACACACTTCTGCCCTGTGTACTGCTATTGTTTTCTTAGCTCACTGTCTGAAGCTGTGCCTAGGGCATCCTTAAAATGTGTCTTTCTCCACTCGTTCTACTGTAACTCAGGACACAAAAGTTGCTTACAGTTCTTGAGAGTTCCTGATGTTATTCATTCTCTTCCTTACCCCTCACTGTAGAATGTGTTACTACCAGGAGCATTAATTTAAATTGATGTTTTTCTTTCTCAACCTCATCACCTGTGATTTTGTGTGGCTCAGGAGTCAATCTGAATAAACTACTCAGAAACTCCACCATGTCCATTCTGACATTGTCCTTATCTTTCTCAAAAAGTTGACAATGTCTGCATCTCTGGAGAAAATATGCAATCATTAATTCTGGAGAATATATGCAGTCATAGGTCACATAATGAAGTTTTAGTCAACGATGGTCCATATATACAAAGGTGGTCCCATAAAATTATAATGGAGCTGAAATATTCCTATCACTTAGTGACATCATAGCCATAGGAAGTCACCGTA
This sequence comes from Carlito syrichta, assembly GCF_000164805.1. NCBI lineage: Eukaryota > Metazoa > Chordata > Mammalia > Primates > Tarsiidae > Carlito > Carlito syrichta. The sequence continues at coordinate 37,780 of NW_007247076.1, forward strand.
TAACACATTACTCACACATTTGTGGTGATGCTGGTGTAAACAAACCTACTGCACTACCGGTCATACAAAAGTATAACACATACAATTATGTACAATACAGAATATTTGATAATGATAATAAATGACCATATTACTGGCTTATATATTTACTCTACCTCTATCATTATTTTAGAGTATATTCCTTCTACATATTAAAAAGTAGTTAACTGTAAAACAGTCTCAGGTCCTTCAGGAGGTGTTCCAGAAGAAGTCATTGTTATCAGAGGAGATAATAACTCCATGCATGTTTTTACCCCTGGAGACTGGCCATTGGGACAAAATGTGGAGGTAGAGAGAGTGATATGGATGATACTGACCCTGTGTAGGTCTAGGCCAGCATGTGTGCTTGTGTCTTAGTTTATAACACAAACCTTTCAAAAGTAAAAAATTAAAATAAAAAGTTTTAAAAATAACAACTGCTTATAGAGTAAGCAAATAAAAAAGAAAATATTTTTGTATAGCAGTACAATGTGTTTTTGCTTTAAGTTATTATGACAAAGGAGTCAAAAATTTCAATAAATTAAAAAGTTTACAAAGTAAAAAGTTACAGTAAGCTAATATTAATTTGTTATTGTTGGAAGAAAAAAATTTAAAATAAATTAATGTGGTCTAAGTGTACAATATTTTATCAGTCCACTCATTTGCATGCAAAACACATCACTTTTGAGATTTTAAGGAATTTGGTAGTTGTATGCCAGAAAGCAGAAATACCAAACATACGCTTCACAATATCACAGTGCTCTTATACAGGAATATATTTTTTTAATCTTTTATATCCTATTTTTACTGTACCTTTTCTATGTTAAGTATGTTTAGGATGCACAAACACCATTGTGTTATGGTTGCCTACAGTATTCAGTAGAGTAACATACTGTCATACTGTAGAGACTTTTAGCAAAGGAGCAATAGGTTATGCATACAACCTAGGTATGCAGGAAGCTCCATCATATATTCATGTAAGTACACTCTACGATGTTCACACAACAAAGTCACCTAAGGATGCATTTCTCAGATCATATCCCCATCATTACATCCTGCTGACTCCTGAACAATATGAGTTTGAACTGTGCAGGTCCACTCATATGAAGATTTTTATCCACCTCTGCCATCCATAAACAGAAAGACCAAACCTCCTTTTCCACCACCTCCTCAGACTACTCAATGTGAAAACAATGAGGATGAAGATTTTTATGATGATCCCTTTCCACTCATTGAATAGTAAATATGTTTTCTCGGACTTATGATTCTATTAATCACATTTTTTCTCCAGCTTTATTGTAAGAATGTAGTATGTAATACATATAACATAAAGAATATGTGTTAATTGATAGTTTATGTTATTGGCAAGGCTTCTGAAGAACAAACCGTATGCTATTAGTGATCAAGTTTAAGGGCAGTCAAAAGTTATATACAGGTTTTTGACTGTGCATTGATTGGTATTTCTAGCACACTCATTGTTTCAGGGTCAACTGTATATATTTTTCTTTTGGTTATCCCCTGAGCTGGAGACCAATTGAGCATTGGCTCTGTCCAATTAATTATGGTTCAATAAAATATTGATAATTATAAAATAAATTTTCTAATTAACTTAGTTCTTGTTACAATGCCTTGAAAATCATAAATACTAAACAACTGTTGAGTAAATTATTATTTTTAACTTTAAATAATTGTCTTATGTAGACTTAATTTTACAACCTTTGAAGCTATATACTAATTGACTGACTACCATGGGGTTATATTTTTAACTACCATTGATTTTTCATTTATATGTGTATTAAATTCTCATTGTTACTGATCACAACAGTTTATATGCAAGTTATTTATTATAAAATCAAAGTATGCACATTGGAGATAATTTGTAGTATCAAATTATATGTTTTAAATCACTATACTTTCCACATGTGTAACATCCAGATATCACTATCTTGAATATCCTAATTTTTTTTCATTGCTGTATTTTTGTGTGCATGTGTGTACATATGTTGGTGTTAGTATTGGATTCAACTGCATGCCCTCTCTCTTTTTTATTAAAAGTTTTCATGATTTTTAATAATTGACTGGTAATAGTTCTTATATTTGCTTTTCTTTTCATGTAATTTCCACACATTAAAATATACCCCAGCACACAGACAAAATGGACTTGAAGTGGCTAAAATGAGACACACCCAAACAGAACCAAAGGGCCATAGCAGGTTGTGTGGTGGGTCACATACTCCTGTGTGACTAACTGCCACAAGACTTTCTTTCCTGTAGTTCAGGCAGTTGGAAATTCTTCAACAGAACTTAACAGAACTCTGACAGATCTCTGACAGATCTCCTGATGCTAATTGACCAAACCTGCCCCTTTGTGTCCCACCATAACTCTGATTGGACAGAGGACAGACCTTACAAACATTCTTTTCTGATAAACAGTGATAGACCTTAAGCCAACTTTTTCTGGCTTATAGAAAATGAGCACAAACTGGCATTGTGCTCTACAGTTCACCTTTTGACATAAAAAGCCATATTTCATCTCATTTTAATACTAAAACCCTAACCCAAAATGGACATGGAATGCATATTACCTATATGTTTACCCACTGCACACACACTTAACTTCTCTCATAATTATTCATAAGCTTTCCCCAAATCTGCTAAATATGGATGTAAGACAGACCCTGTAAAGAGACATTAGCCCGGCTCGGTGGCTCAGCCTGTAATCCCGCGCCTTTGGGAGGCTGAGGTGAGTGGATTGCCTGAGCCCACGGGTTCGAGACCCGCCTGGGCAACTTGGCGAGACCTCATCTCTACAATAAATCAAAAATTAGCCAGGCATGGTAGCGCGCACCTGTAGTTCCAGCTACTTGGAAGGCTGAAGCAGAAGGATTGCCGGAGCCCAGCAGATAGAGGCTGCGGTGGCCGGGAGCGGCCACTGCACTCCAGTCTGGGTGACAGAGTGAGAATCCAACTCAAAAAAAAAAAAAAAGACAGACATAAATGCCCGCCTCCCCCTCCTTCTTCAGCACATAGATTTTTGGGGTTGCATCCTCCAATCTGAAGACTATTTCTTTCTCTGAAAATAAAGTTTTCTCCTTTCCTTTCCTCTGTAGATCTCATGGTCTTTGGTTAACACACACTATTAAATATTCTTCAGAAATATGGTTTTGATTGACTGCCCAAGACTTTATTCTATGAATCGACATATTCTCTTAATCGTACCCAGGTCATTGACAATTGCTGCTTTCAAAATTTTGCTCCAGTAAAAAATGAAGGCTGAGGCGGAAGGATCGCCAGAGTCCAGCAGGTCGAGGCCGCGGTGGCCGGGAGCGGCCACTGCACTCCTGTCTGGGCGACAGAGTGAGACTCCAACTCAAAAAAAAAAAATGTTGTGGAGTTCTGGTAAGATGGCAACGAACAGCATAGGTGGGACTGTAAGATTCTCCCAAAGTACCCCAAAAGTCTCTTACTTTCCTTCGCCCACCTCCCTGCCCACTGCCAGCCGCACCGGTCCAAGGCCTGGAGACCCTCAGACCCACGCAAGACTGGCTATTGCGGCCCCTCAACCACTGCTGCTCCACCCCAGGTAGCCCCAGGCCTGGCCGCCTGGAGATCTGAGCTCCCTCCCCGGCTGCACCGTCTTACCCGGCCCCAAGCCACCCGCCGCCTGTGGAGGCCTTTGGATACTACCTTGTGGAGATCTGGGTTCCCTTGCTGGCTACACTGATCCGCCCAGGACTCAGCAGCTGCCAGCTCCCTCCCTGGCTGGGCGCCCTGTCCAGTCTCAGGCCGTGGTAGCCCATGGAGGTCCTCTACTCCAGCCCCTCGGAACTGCAGCTTCCATTCCCTCCTGGGGCGCTCTGCCAGGCCCAAGGCCACTACTGCCCACACAGACCCCCAGTGCCCATGCCTCCACCAGGGCTGAAGTGCCCAAAGCCATAGCCCATGCTCACTCCTCAGAGGTCCAGCTCCTCGCCCCGGGTTCTGGGTCCCCGTCCACTCTATTTCTAGCCACCATTACCCAGGAAGGCTCTAGGCACCCGCTCCTCAGAGATACCAGCTACATTCCTGCCCAAAGCTGCTTCACTGCTCACCACCTGCCCGTTGGAGCTCTGGTCCCTGCCCTGGCTGAAGCACCCAGCAGTTTCACACTCCACTTCCCCCAACTCACCCCTGGCTGCAGTGGGCCCAGAGAGCAGCTGGAGCCCTGTGTCCAGGCAGAGACCTGCAGAGACTCCCCCACCCAGCTCTGCCTAGCTTCCAACTGAAGCTGGGACCCCAGGGTTATGTAAGGGAACAGTATATCTTAAGGAGGTGCTGATCAGCCAATCTCGGCTCTGAGCTCCAGAAAGGGGATCCCCAGTTCTCTCCTCCACCCCAGACCACTGGCTGCACACCAAATGCAGTGCCCAGCTGTGCCGCGGATCCCCAGTACCTGATGCTGGAAACACACCACCACAGCCTGTCATAGTAGATTACCCACAGACCCAGATGAGTGGAGAGAAAGGACGGTCAGAGAGAAAAGATCCGGGAAAGAAGAGCCACCTACCTCTGCTCTTTTCCAGGCAGAGATTTGCATTGCCGCGCCCACCTATGAGCAGCCTCCACCTTGGTTTCTAAAGTAAGCTAAACAGGAGACACAAGCCCCAACCCTATGCTGAAACAGATACAAGCAACCCAGCCCTGTCACAGCTCTTGTAGGTGGTAGTAAATCTATCTGCCTGTAAGGAAAGCAAAGGGGAGAGGCTAGAGATCAGAGTTGAAGAGACTAGACACTCAGGAAAGTTTCCAGAGCTAATCTGGTTTCTTATATTGAATTTTGATTTCATTCTTTTGACTATTTGTTTTGCTCACTTTTGTGTGCTTTTTGATTTAGACTACCTGTTTGTGTTGGGGAAAAACGCATCAAAAGGCATGATTTTATTGGACTGTCTTTGTGTGCTTTAGGGAATTTTGTTTGTGTGTCTGTTTTACACTCCTTTTGGGCCTTGTGTCTCTTTTTCATCAGTGAGTTGGTATGTATGTCTCTTTTCCCTCTCATACTTCCCTCTCTCTAACTTCCTCTTGATCCCTCCTTCTTCCATTATTTTCCTTTTTCATGCCTCGTTTTGTTCCAGGGAGCAAACCTATACCCTGCTGCACAGACAGATTGTAAGGCAGTGGAAAATAGGTTCCACTGTACCCATACACCTTTTGGTGGATACTGGGATCTGCAGATAGATTCTGAATTACAGCTTCCCCCTCAATTAACCTCAAAACTGCAAAAAGTACCACCCCCAGCCCACACCCCAGCCTCAAAAGTAAACAAAGCCAGAGGACCATCATAAGGAAGAACAGGAGATTGAACAAAAGAAGTAAAAGCAACCCTACCTTCCCTGAAAAACAGAATTAAAGAAGAGGAGGGAAAGGGGGAGAGAGAGAAAAATCTACACAAATGAAGAAAAAAACAAATGAAGAATATGGGTCTCTCCCAGACCCCTGGGAAGGCAGACACTGAGAAAACTGACTTCAGAATGAAACAATGAAGAGCCTGCAGAATGACTGATCTCAAACTACAAAGCTAGATATCAAGACATTAATGGAGAGATTAAAAAGAATTGAGGAGAGACAAGAATAAACTAGGAAGGAGTTGATAACTGAGATAGCGGTAATAAAGAATACTGTGAATGAAATGAATAACAAACCAATAAGCATGGAAAGCAGAATTAGCCAAGAAGAAGAATCTCAGAGCTTGAGGAACAAAGTATATAACTAATCCAAACTGTCAAAAATGTAGAAAAGAAGCTTAAAAAGACAGAAGAAAACCTTCAAGAGATTAGTGATTACTTGAAGAGACCAAATTTAAGAGTAATTGGACTTCCTGAAACAGAAAGAGAGACAGAGGCCACCTTGGAACAAACATTCCATGAGATTATTGAAGAAAACTTCCCTCATCTCATCAGTGATGTGAAAATTCAAACACAAGAGATTCAGAGAACCCCCGCAAGACAACAAATGAGAAGACCAACTGCCAGACACATAATAATGTGCCTAAACAAAGTAGGTATAAAAGAAAAAAATCCTAAGGGCAGCAAGAGAAAAAGGCCAGATCACCTACCATGGAAGACCAATTAGAATAGGAGCAGATTTATCTACAAAAACTCTGCAAGCTAGGAGAGCTTGGAGCCCTATCTTCAAAGTTCTAAAAGATAAATAATTTCGACCAAGAATAACCTACCCAGCCAAGCTAAGATTCATCAGTGAGGGAGAATTGAAATCTTTCCCAGATATCCAATCCCTAAGAACTTATGCTGCCACCAGACCATCTCAACAAGAAACACTTAAGGAAGTACTAAACACAGAAGAAAAGGAAAAAAGAACAACAACGTTCTTCACAAGAGTATAGGAAAAAGAGTAAAACACACATGAACCAATGCCAAAACCAAAAAAAAAAGAACAACAACAACTCTATAAGAACTTTATGATAGGGACCAACTCTCACATTTCAATAATTAGCCTGAATGTGAATGGACTAAATGCACCACTAAAAAGACATAGAATGGCAAAATTGATAAGATATCACCAGGCAACAATATATTGCCTTCAAGAGACCCATCTCACTAGAAAGGACATACACAGACTCAAAGTAAAAGGATGGAAAATAAATTTCAGGTGAACGGAACACAAAAGAAAGGAGGAGTCATGATCCTAATATCAGACAAAATACCATTTAAGCTATCAAAAATTTAAAAAGATACAGAAGGCCACTACATAATGATAAAAGATTCACTCCATCAACAAGAAATATCCATCCTAAACATATATGCACTCAGCATAGGAGCGCCAACTTTCATAAAGCAGCTTCTAGGAAAACTCAAGAAAGATATTGACTCTAACACTATCATAGCTAGGGACTTTAATAGCCCACTCACAACCCTAGACAGATCATCAGGACAAAAAATCAGCAACAAGATCTGGAACCTCAATGTGACTCTTGACCAAATGGACTTAACTGATACCTACAGAACACTCCACCCAACGACCACAGAAAATACATTCTACTCATCACCACATGGAACATACTCTAAGATCGACCATATACTTGACCATAAATCAAGCATAAACAAATTTCAAAAGATCAAAATTTTGTCATGCATCTTCTCAGATCACAGTGGAATAAAAATAAACATCAACACCAACAAGATTCCTCCCAAACCCACAAAGACATGGAAACTAAACAACAAGATGCTAAACAACTCCTGGGTCAATGATGAAATCAAAATAGAGATTAAAACAAATGAAAATGAAGAGACATCTTATCAGAATCTCTGGGATGCCATAAAAGCTGTAGTAAGAGGGGAATTAATATCTCTACAAATGCACATGAAGAAAATGGAAGGATCACAAATTAACAGCCTAACAAGTCACCTTAGGAAGCTAGAAAAGCAAGACCACCAAAACCCTAACTCTGCAGAAGAATTCAAATCACCAAAATAAAAGCCCAAATTCAGGACATAGAGGACAAAAAGATAAATACAAAAAAACAATTTAAAAAAAGCTGGTTCTTTAAAAGGATAAACAAGATGGATGGTCCCCTGGCTAGACTGACCAAGAAAACAAGAGAAAACACCCAAATAAATACAATCAGAAACACAAAAGATGAAGTCACATCTGACCCTGAAGAAATACAAAAGATCATTAGAGACTACTATGAACACTTGTATGGAAACAAACTTGAAAACCTTAAGGAAATGGAAGACTTTCTGAGATTACACAACCTGCCTAGGTTGAAACAAAAAGAAATTGAAACCCTAAATAGACCAATAACAATAAAAGAAATTGACTATGTAATAAGAAAACTACCTACAAAAAAAAGTCCTGGACCAGATGACTTTCCAGCAGAATTCTACAAGACATTTAAGGAGGAGCTTATACCAATCCTACTGAAGGTATACCAGGTGATTGAGAAAGATGGAATTCTCCCCAAATCATTTTACGAAGCTAACATCACATTATACCCAAGCCAGGTAAAGACCCAACAAGGAAAGAGAACTATAGGCCAATACCTTTGATGAACATAGATGCCAAAGTTCTCAACAAGATCCTAGCAAACCGGATTCAACAGCACAACTCAAAAATCATCCATCATGACCAAGTAGGCTTCATCCCTGGGACACAAGTCTAGTTCAACATTCGCAAGTCAATTAATGTAATTAAATACATCAACAGACATCAGAACAAAGACCACATATTATATCATTAGATGCAGAAAAAGCTTTTGATAAAATCCAGCAGCCCTTCTTGATTAAAAACCCTCGAACATCTAGGCATACATGGAACATACCTCAAAATAGTAAAAGTCATCTACAAGAATCCCACAGCTAGCATACTCCTAAACAGACAAAAATTGGAACCATTTCCCCTGAAAACTGGAACAAGACTAGGATGCCCACTCTCTCCCCTCCTGTTCAATATAGTCCTGGAAGTCCTGGCTAGAGCAATCAGAAAAGAGAAGGCAATTAGGGATATCCAAACAGGAAAAGAGAAAGTCAAGTTATCTCTCTTTGCAGATGACATGACTGTGTACCTTGAAAACCAAAGAGAATCTGTCAAAACCCTCCTTGCACTGATAAAGGACTTTGGCAAAGTCTCAGGGTATAAAATAAATGTGCAAAAGACAATCACATTTCTTTACACCAATAATAAACAAAGATAAACCCAAATAAAAAGCACTATCCCATTCATAATAGCCACACACACACAAAAATGAAATACCTTGGCATCTTCCTAACCAGAGACGTGAAAGACCTTTACAATGAAAACTACAAAACACTGCTCAAAGAAATCAAAGATGACACAAACAAGTGGAAAAGTATCCCATGCTCATGAATTGGAAGAATCAACATTGTGAAGATGTCCATCTTACCTAAGGCAATCTACAGATTTAATGCAATACCCATCAAATTGCCAGCAACATTCTTCTCAGAGCTAGAAAAAACAATACAGAAATTCACAGAGAAACACAAATGACCAAGAATAGCCAGAACAATCCTCAGAAAAAAAAAAAAAACAAAGCAGAAGGTATCACATTACCAGACTTTAAACTTTACTATAAAGATACAATAATCAGAACAGTGTGGTATTTGTACAAGAACAGGCATATAGACGAATGGAATAGAATTGAGATTCTGGGAGCAAAACCTCAATTTCTCAACCAACTCATCTTTGACAAGGCCTCCACCACCTACCACTGGGGAGAGGAGAACCTATTCAGCAAATGGTGCTGGGAAAACTGGCTGACCTACATGCAGAAGATTCAAACAAGACCCCTATCTATCCCCACATACAAAAATTAACTCCAAATGAATCAGAGACCTAAATGTAAACCCTCAAACCATAAAAACCTTAGAAAATCCAGGACACACCCTTATGGAAATTGGAACTGGCATCCAATTCCTGAACAAAACCTGAAATGCATGGGCCATAAGAGATAAGATATACAAGTGGGACCTCACTAAACTGACAAGCTTCTGCAAAGCCAAAGAAACTATCAAGAGAGCAGGGAGACAGCCCACAGACTGCGAAAAAGCATTTGCCAACTCCATGTCTGACAAAGGCCTAATATCTTGGATCTACAAGGAACTCAAATGTGCTGAAAAGAAACT
>NW_007247076.1:47493-99834 GCF_000164805.1 Carlito syrichta
TAATCATCAAGGAGATGCAAATTAAAACTATACTGAGATACCACCTAACTCCAGTCAGAATGGCAATTATCAATAACTCAAAAAATAACAGATGCTGGAGAGGATGTGGTGAAAAGGGAACACTGCTACACTGTTGGTGGGAGTGTAAACTAGTGCAACCTCTGTGGAAAGCAGTGTGATGATTCCTACAAGCTCTAAATATCAACCTCCCATATGACTCCGCAATCCTCCAAAGAATATACCCCAAAGAACTCAAATCACTCCATAAAAAAGATACCTGCACACATATGTGTATCGCAGCATTATTCACAATAGCAAGAACCTGGAACCAACCATGCTGTCCATCAGAAGAGGACTGGATTTTTAAAATGTGGTACGTATACATGATGGAATACTACCCAGCCATAAAAAAGACAAAATCATGAGTTTCACAGCAACCTGAATGGAACTAGAGTCTATAATACTGAGTGATCTCTCACAGAAACAAAGATCTGAGTATCACATGTTCTCACTCATATAGTGGACCTTGAGCATCTATCATAAAACTATAAGAAAAGGATTGACAGTGGCAGGAAACTATGGGGTGTAGGTAGGGGAAGGGAGGTGGAGTTAACGGTAGTTAATGTCTGTCTGGAGACGGGGAGACACCCTCAACAAGGGTGCCTGAATGATACATATTTGTATACCTAACCCTTAACTGTACCCCACAATTTTAAAATAAAAAAGATGTTAAAAAAAAATGTTGTGATAACAACTCCTGGAAGCAAAAATTTCACTGTATTTTGAAACATTCCCCAGAGTGAAACTGGATGGAGGGGAGTCCATCTTAAGACTTGTCACGTATCTTCCAAGAGTTTCCCAGGAAGTTTGAATCCAGTTATACTCCCACCCACAGTAGTGCACCTGAGCACCTATCTCAGTACATCTTAGCGTTGCTGGCATCCATCTCCATCAGGGACAGGGCTCTGTCTGTGTGTTCTCCACTGTGTCTAAGAACCAACTCCATTAGATACATACAGTCACTCAGTAAGTATTTGAGGAGAAAAGAAACATTTAAATCTTCCCAAGTAAAATGTTTTGTTGCTGTTGTTTATTTTTATTTTTTAAATATGTATAGATGTTTAATATGTAACAAAGATAAAAATGTATGGGGTGTCATCTTGAAATCACTGTAGTTTTAATTCAAATTTGTATACTACTAGTATTTTTTGGCATTAACTTTTTCTGTATTATTTCTTTTCTAAATTATCTAGTCATGAATTTCAGGATTTTTTTATTAGTATTTTTAGTGCGTCTCTACACATCCAGTGAGAGTACTTTATTTATTAAAATTTTGTCATATTTGTAGCATATAGGGTTGTGCTATAGTTCAGTACTTGGGTTGGAATACCAGTTAGTTATACCAACCAATTAACTTAAGAAAGTTATTTACTCTAACTCTTGACTGAGATTAAAATAAAACCTACTTCAAAATATTGTTGTGCTAAGCAAATGACATAATTCATATAAACCTTTAAGCACTCAGTACATAAATATCACCTTTATAATTGATATTATTATTACTATTTCTATTGCTTAGACAGGTCTTTCTCAAACAAAAATAAATTACAACTTAATCTATGTTTTTCTGTTTGAAAGTTATACAAACTTTCTCATTTCAAAGTTCCCTTAGTGTTTCAGTAATCTTTTCAGGGTGCCACTAAGCCAAAATAAATACCCACTACTGCTGATTAAGTAACTAGGTCCAAAAAATTTAATGAGCATTTATGCCCTACTAAAAACTTAGTAACTCTTTGAAAAAAAAGACAAAACACATAAACTGAAAATGTTTTTATTTCATTCTTATATAACTGCAATTATTAACAGGATATGTATGTCTACTGGGTACTGCACAACTTCTCAAATATTGGAATTAGATTGGACACTATCGCTCTTGCTTCCTGACACAAATTGAATTTTACACTGTGTTTGCTTCTATCACAGACATTATTGCAATAAAAAGATATGATGTCAATGTAACCAATGTAGCTCAATCTAATGAAGAAACTGTGTACCTAGAGTTAGTAGTTTGTGCCGCATCTAATAGATGTCAAATATTACTATATTTCCCTTGAAAATCTAAAATTTCCCATGACACCTTTCTGAGTTGAATGTAATGCCATGGGTTGTCTTGGTACAAAGCATGAGAACCATGGAGGTATATGTTTTTACATTCGCTTTTGTTTTCTTATTAATTTATAATTATTTATGTTTTACTTAGTTTCAGTAATTTGAGAATACAATATTTTTCTTTAATAGCAAAACATGCCAACAGCATTGAAAAATGTTTCCCGAATTCTGGTTTAAAATAAATTCTTTATACCATATCAGAACAATATAGATCATGTGCATCAAAATCACCTTATGTCCTTGTAAATAATGCCAGACTTGGTCAGAATAACTTTAGATAGGACCTCAGAATCTAGATATTATAAGCAACATAGATAGGTAACACTTGGGGCCCTTAAACTTGTGAACAATTTTCCTGGGATCTGTTTCTGGACTATCTATTGTATCCCACTAACCTTGTGTTGAGTTTAAGTTGACTTTAATTGCTGCGGCTATATAACATGTTTTCTTATCTGAAAGAAAACAGCCTATTCCCATAACTCTTATTTTTTAATGGCTATTTGCACTTGTTTATTTTGAAAAGGAACTTGAAAATATCTTTTATCTTTGTCCTCCCCTCATCTAAAAAAAAATTATAGCTTTCTTTATATAGTCACAGACATTTTTAGTTAGGGTTATTATTTCTAAATATTTAAAATTTACTGTGTGATTGAAATGTTGTCATCATTGTTGTTGTGGATAAATACAAAATGTTTATATTTAGACATCTCTCTTAGGAAGTTAGTGCTTTCTATTAATCTTTAATGTCTTTAAATGACATATTTTGTCCCCGTTCAAATATTTGTAATTCTCTATTTTCCTTTTATGCCATATTTCTAAAGGGAAATTTAGAAATTAGATAACATATTTTTTTTTAATTTCATGCTGTTAGGATAGATATTACTTTTACTTTGAGATATGTTTAATCACATTACTCAGGTGTATGTTTGTCTAGTTTTTGAGTTATAGTTTATTATGCTTTTCTATTTAATTAATGTTAAAATAATTCCAAATGTCCTTTTTATTGACATGGTGTACTTTTTCTTATATATCTTAAGAATCATTAAATTTTGAAGAGGACCCAGAAGCCAATATTCAAATCCCCACTCCATCACTTACTGACTGTGTGGCTCTTGTGAGCCCGTGTGCACCAGCTCCTGCACACCATTAAGTAAAAGCAACTAGGAAGGACTTATATTGGGGGCACAAGGTAGACTTTAAGAAAAAAACTCTACCCCTCTGTGAGTGATGTTAGATAAAATGAAGTGCTACATACCAAAAAGTGAAGAAGGAAAGGAAATTATATGTCAGAAATGGGCAAAAACGTTTACTTAGAATTACCAGTGAATACCTCACTGAAAAATGGCTGATGAGTTAGACCTGAGGGAAATGAGAGAGCTACTCCTATAAATATTGTGGGGCAGAATTTTCCATACAGTGGAGACATGGAATGCTGGGGCTCTGATTCGAGAGCATGACCAGTGTGTCTGAGGAAACCAGAATGGCTGTGGTAGAGTGGGCAACAGATTTCATAGTAAATGAGATCAAAGTTTGAAAAGGGGCCAGAAAATGTTGACCTTCATAGATCACTGGAAGACTTTTGCTTCCACTGAGTCAGGTGGAAAGCTGTTGGAAAGTTGTTAGCAGAGAGTGATAAAATCTAACTTTTTGCCATGATCACACTGTCTGCTGTGTTGGGAAAAAAAAAACACAAAAACAAACTATAGCCAGGCAAATACAGATTCTAGGAAACCAGTTAAGCTGCTATTGCTATTTTCCAAGTAGGACATGATTGCGGTTTGTTCAAGGAATGAAAATGGAAAAAAGTACTCAGCATCTAGATATGAACGGAAGATACAACTCATAGGACTAGCTGCTGGAATGAATATGGTATGCGAGATTTGAAAAGTAATCAAGAATGATTCCAACTATTTTATTCCAAACAACTGAAAAATAGAGAAAATTTTCAGAAAATCCAGATATGAGAGCGGGGGAAATGATAACAGGAATTCAGTTTTGAATATATTAAGTTTGTCATTCCTAGAAGACACTCAAGGAGAGATGTCAGGTGAGCATTAGACATATGAATGAATCTTTTAGTCAGTGGAGCTCTTTAAGATATGCTTGAGAATCATCAGCACGTATTTTGGGTGAAGTCATCTATAAAAGAAGTGTAGATAGTAGACAAAAAAAAAAACATTGAGATACTCCTCCATTTAGAGGATATGTAGACTAAAAGAAACCAGAAGAAACGACTAGAAGATAAAATCAGAGATGAAAGTGGTATCCTGCCCTGGAAACCAAAACAAGAAAGTTTTAAAGAGGAAAGTTTGATAAACTGTGTCACTTGGTCTTGACAGTTCAGTGGAGATTGAGAAATAATCGCTGAATTTAGATATGTGGAATTTCACTGATTAAGATCATTTTCTTTGACATGTTGAAGTGGGTGAAAACCTTTAGGAATGGGTTTGAGAGAAAATAGAAGAAGGGATATTAGAAACAATATATGTAGAAAATGATTTCCCATGTAAAATTAAAAACACACGAATAAATAAGTAAATATAAATAGAAAGAAAAAAAAAACTCTTTCCAAGGTTTCTGCTAGGAAAAGGGTGACATGGTGGCCGTATTTGGGGGAGGGGGAGGGGAGTAAAGCGGAACTCAGTTATCTTGTTTTATATGCTAATATTATCCAGAGTGAGAATTATGTAGAGGGAGGAAAAAGTGAGGATGCATGAAATCAAGGTGAGAATTACTCTAGCAACGTTTATGTGTAGATGTTAGGGCCTGAGATCTAGCACGCAAGATAAGTCATTATTTAGCCATATTGTGCATCAAATGTCCATGTTCTTATAAATAGGAAAGAGGGTAGAGCATAAGGTTATGATGACAGTAAGAGACTAGAAATTTTGGTAGATGTTTCTGTATATTCACTTAATACATTCGAATGAATAAAAGGGCAAGGTCATCCACAGAATTCATCAGTATTTTGTCCTTTTATATAGTACATCTTTAAATTAAACAATGGTTAATATTGAATTCCATTCAATTTTTTGCCTTTGCAAATAACACTGTCACTGACATTTTATGATTTTATTGTTGACAACCATCTGATACATCATTGCTTATTCTGTTTTTTTGTTTGTTTGTTTGTTTTTGAGTTGGAGTCTCACTCCGTCGCCTAGTGCTGTGGCACGCTCACGGCCACCGCAGTATCAACCTGCTGGGCTCAGGAGATCCTTCTGCTTCGGCCTTCCAAGCAGCTGGAACCACAGGTGTATGCTACCACACTTGGCTAATTTTTTATTTATTTTAGAGATGAGGTCTCACCAAGTTATTTGGGCTGGTCTGGAATCCCTGGGTTCAGGCAATCCTCTCACCTCAACCTCCCAAAGTACTGGGATTACAGGCTTAAGCCACTGCCTAGAAAACTATTGTCTTTTATTAAGCTCTTTTATGACTTTAATTAAATTTACATTTACATCAATTTAACCTGAGCACCCTCATTTTCTTAATAAGGAGTAAATCCAATCATACTTATCACATCATGTTTCCTTTTTTTTCTATTTAGCCATAACCATTATGAACATAAACTATATTTTATGTTCATAATGTTTATGGCTATGCTGACCACATTCAATTTGTATATATCTTTTCATCAGTTATCTGGATAGTATTTATCTTAATTTTATCCGGCTGGTTGTTATGTTTAAAATAATGCTTTCACCGAATTTTATAATTCAACTAATTAAGAATATAACTGACGCTTTTGAGAAACATCAATGTAAGGAAGATAATTATTACACTTTCATTGCTTTCTCCAATCATATAGGCCTTCCCTAAAATAATCTGAGATTTTAGACCTAGCTAGTTATAAAAACATTATTTCATATCATATATATTATCCTTCAAGCATATTACTTCACTCACTTTGCTTTTAAAACTAGACTTACAATTAAAATTTAGAGGCTTATATTATTTATTTATCCTCCCCTGGTATACACCCACCCACCCACCCACAGTATGCTATGCATTACTATTCTCTTATTACTATTCATTCCAACTTATTTCCTTTTCATATGTGTTTGTTCCTATAACATCAAACACTACTCTGATCTCATAGTACAAGAGGGATCCAAAAAAACCCACGAAATTATTTTTGTGGAAGATGGGCCCCTTGTAATACAGGCTCCCCCCACTAGGTAAGTATCTTAGGAACCCATTGGCATCAGTCAGCTAGCGTTGTGAGAGGCTACATTTGGCTTCAGTTCTTTTTTTTTTTTTTTTTTTTTTAGATTCTTTCAACAAGTTTGCCCATTTCATGATGGGTGATTTACGAGCACACCTGCCCACACCGTGCTGAGTGTTCAGCAGTTTTTGACCAAAAACAGCATGGCACTCATGCCCCACACTATTCACCTGATCTTGCCTTGAGCAACTTTTTGTTTGTTTGTTACCACAGATGAAAACTTCCTCAAAGGGAATATTTTGCCATTGTGGAAGAGGTGAAACAAAATATGGCAGAAGCACTAAAAGGCATCAAAATCGACTAGCTCAAAAACTGTTGAGCGGTGGAAAAAGCATCTGGATAGGTGTATTGCATCAAATCGAGAGTACTTAGAATATGACTGAAGTGTAAACATGTAAGAATAAATACACAGTTTTAAATAAATAAACTTCAGGTTTTTTTCAATTTCCCTTCGTATTTTGGAACAAAAAATAGGAACTGGATAGCTATAATTCTATAGCTATCTCAAAATCTGTAATTATCCAGTAGCTATGTAGATTAAGGTCAACTCATTGCTTAGATTCAAAACTATGTTTTTGAAACAGTATTGCACAAGGTATGTTTGAATAAGGTAATGGGTAATAGAAAGCAATTTTCTCCTTGTTTTTAATAAAGGCAATTCTATGTAGTCCCTTCTAATGTAGGCACATAATTAACTGTATTAGAACCTTATTTTCATCTATATATTTCTAAAAGTCTGAGTCTCCTTGGAGAAATCGGGCCAGTAGGGCATGAGAGGACCATGTTACAGGAACCCTGAGAGGTAAAGGATGCATAAATCTCATTTTTAGTTTGTCATAGCCCTTAGGTGACACAGAAGAAGACCACATAGTACCCTTTCCTCCTAGTGAGGGATCATTGAGTTTAGAAGGTGGGAAATATTCAGAAGGCTAAACAGAGGGTGGCAAAACCAAGCAAAGCAACCTCAAAACTGGACACAGGCTTTGCTAAAAACATGACTTCTAGAAGGACCGAAGAGCACCTAAATGTCCCCTCTCAATAGGAATGTTCTCTTATGACAGAAGAGCTAGAATGACAATGACACGAGCACCTCTCTGAAGAAACTGCATAGCATCCTCCCTCTGTGAAGACCACTAGCATTAGACTGAACTGGTGCAAACTGTAGGAGTGATTAGGAATCATTTCTACACCAACATACACATAGTTAAGCGGGATCTTTGCCTCCACTCTCCTGTATCTCTGCCCCTAACACGTGAAGAGTTAGATCCAGAAGAAAAAATGACCCAGAGCCTGGTGGAGATCTCTCCACAGTTCAAGATACTAAAGTAAGGAGATAAGGGAAAAAGTCGACCCCCTCCCCTGCCCAATTCTAAGCACCTTCAGTCTCTGCCAGGAGAATTTGTACTGAGTATGAGGCTAACTTTAATAGACTAGACAAAGTTTAATTTAATTATGTGCTCAATAATGATGCTCCAGTCAATGACAATCCACCTATTTGATGGTGATCTCATTAGATTATAATGAAGCTGAAAAATTCCTATAGCCTAGCGACACTGTAGCCATAGTAATGTCATAGTGCAACACGTTATTCACATGTTTATGGTGATGTTTGTGAGTCTATCTTTCAGGATCACTTCCCACACTTATTGAGATAGTCTTCCATTGGTTCTTGCTAATATATACAAGTTCAACTTATTTATTTTCCACAAACAAGTGTTATTTTCTTCTCTTCTCTCAAAGTAGATGAGAAGAGGCAAAACACCAAGTATATAAAATTATATAAGCATATAGGAAGGAGGGAATAGGTTTATGAACACATGAGAAAAAGTCACTGACTGGATGAAATATCTGTAAGAATTAGACCCCTAATCACAATAGAGAGATCAAGAAACACAGATATCAAAAAAACCCAAAAGTTATGATCAGCAGCACCATAAATTTTGGAGTACATGCAAAAGTCTACGAAGAAAAATGAACAACCTTCTTTTCCTTTGCAAATTAACATTTACTAGTCGTCTACTCTTGCTGAATACAATCCTGGAGTTACAACTCCTTCTTCCGGCTCCAGCGTCACCTTCCCAGGCTCCCCTTCCTTGTGGGGAATAATGTAGTAGAGGGCCAGAAGGAAGCCTCTAGAGCACAGGGTCCATGCAGGGCCCCCTCTTCAGGCTAAAGACAGTATTGCCCTTAAGACAGGCTCTCCCTGCAGTCCAAACGAGAGTCATGTTTCTTGCAGAAGAAAGTAAGGGCCTTCCAAATTGGAAACAAAGAAGTTAAATTGTCCCTGTTTGCAAATAACATAATCTTATATGTGAAAAACCCAAGACTTCACCAGAATTAGTTATTTTAACTAATAAGCAAATCTAATAAAGTCACACAACACAAAATTAACAAAAATCAGTAGCATTTCTACATGTTAATAATAAACTATCTGAAATAGATATAAAAAGAACAATCTCATTTACAATAGCTACAAAAAAGCAGGAATAAATAAAAAAAGAGTATGAAATATCTCTAGAATAAAAAATATAAAACATTGACTAAAGAAATCGAAATCACAAATAAATGGAAAGATATCCCGTTTTCATGGATTAGAAGAATTAATATTCTTAAAATGTCTATACTGTTGAAAGTGATCTACAGATTCAATGCAATTCCTTTAGAATACCAAAGACAATTTTACAAAAGTAGAAAAAACAATTTAGCATTTCTTATGGAACTACAAAAAAACCCCAAGTAGCCAAAGCAATCTTGAGTAAAAAGAACAAAGTTGGAGGCATCATACTACCTAACTTTAAAATATAATACAAAGCTATAGTGATCAAAACCGTATGATACTGGATAAAAACAGACCAGTGGAACAGAGTAAAGAGCCCAGAAAAAACCTATGCGTTTATTATCAATTGATATTTGACAAAAGTACCAAGAATACAAATGGGGAAAATAGTCTTTTCAATAATAAATGGTGTTGGGTGAACTTGATATCCACATGTAGAAACGAAAATTAGACCTTTATATCTCACCATATGCAAAAATTAACTCAAAATGAATTAAAGACTTAAATGTGAGACCTGAAACTATGAAGCTATTAGAAGACAAGAGAAATGCTTCATGACCTTAGTCTAGGCAAAGATTCTTTGAATAAGACCTCAAAAGTACAAGCAGCACACGCAAAAGCAGGCAAATTGGATTACATAAAACTAAATAGCTTCTACACAGAAAAGGAAACAATCAACAGACTGAAGAGACAACCTACAGAATGGGAGATGATATTTGACACCTATATATCTGAGATGGGATTAATAACCAAAATATCTTCTTAAAAACTCAATATCAAGAAAACAACCTGATTTTAAAATGACAAAAGATATAAATAGACACTTCTCAAAAGTAGACATACAAATAATCAACAGATTTTTTAAAATTGTATATCACTGATCATCAAGGAATTGAAAATCAAACTCACAATAAGATATCATCTCACACCTGCTAGAATGGCTATGATCAAAAACACAAAAGATATTAAGTGCTTGTCAGAATGTGGAGAAAAGGAAACTTTTATACACTCTTGATGGGAAGGTAAATTAGTATAGCCATTAAGGAAAATAACATGGATGTTCCTCAAAAAAATTAAAAATAAAATTAACATATGGTCCAGTAATCCTATTACTGAGTATATCTTTAAAGAAAATAAAATCGGTGTGTAAGAGAGACATCTGTACCACCATGTTTATAGCATCGCTATTCACAATAGCCAGGACCTGGTATCAACAGATGAATAAATTTAAAAATGTGGTATATACATGCATAATGGAATACTGGTCAACTATTGAAAATTATAAAACTCTGTCACTTGCAACAACATGAATGAACCTGGACGACACTGTGTTATGTGAACTAAGCCAGAAAGGCAAATACTGTCTGATCTCATACGTGGAATATTTGAAAGTTGATTTTATAGGAGTTGACAGTATTAGTAGTGATCAGAGGCTGAGAGAGATTGAGAATAAGGAAGAGAACAGATTGGTCAATGGGTATAATGCTACAGTTAGATAGGAGGAATATGTTCCAATATTTCATTGCGCAGTCGGATGACTATAATTAACAATAATGTATACTTCAAAATAGCTAGAAGAGAGAAATTTTGAATGTTCATAAAACAAAGAAATGTTCAGTGTTCAAGGTGATAAATGCACTGGTTACTCTGATTCAATCATTATACAATGCATGCATGTATCAAGATATGTACGATTATTGCATGTCTATCAAAAATAAAATGTTAATAGTAAGAAAATAAAAAGGAAGTTAAGTGCCTGATACTACTATTCTGAGCAGAGGTTCATGGATTGGACAACTTTAGTCAAGGGAGATATTAGGTATGTCAGGCACCAGTATAAAAATATCAAGTCCATAATTCTTATGACTTACTCCATTTAGGTAGTGAGTACAGAAATGGAGTGACAGCCCAGGGAATCCTTCCTTTTATGAACCAGCTCCGTGACCTGAGGCTGCTCCCTTGAACTCCTTGGCATTCAATCTCTAGACAATTGAGGATAAGTGACATTGTCTTGCAGGATAATTTCCAGCAATTTTTGAAGGACAATGAAAAAGGTATAACATAATCCTATTTTCGTTAGCTTAGGTTTTTACACAAATATATTTTTAAATAAAAAATACTGAAATCCAAAGTGTCCCAAAAGGCTTAGCACAGCTTTACACCTTAATAACTTCAAAAGTGTCGTAACTACAAAGTTGTTTTAAAGTCAAGATTTAAACATTTAGTTAGGTCTAATTATTACACTTTTTTAGATTTTTAAATTCTGAATAAAAGTTTTTAAATTTTAGATTTTTGTTTAGTTAATGTTTGTCATATTAAATTAGATGAAAGCCAAAATTTAATGTAAAAATTTATGAAAATTATAAAAACCGATAACTGCTTTTAAATGTAAGCAAAGATGCTTTCAAGTGACACTTGCATTTACAAATAGATCTGGCCTTACGAAAGTTGCACCTGCACTAATGCTTCTAGAAAAGTGCATTTATGATGTAGACAGCTTCCTTATGTTCCACTAATGGAGTCAAACTTTGCATTATTTTTTTTAAAAAAGATGTTTTTTATGTCATATATTTCTAACCTCTTTTGCAGCATTTACGGCAGGCACGCTCCATTTTTGTGAATTCTAAAAATTAAGTGTGTGTGAGTGGCTAAAAAGTACATCCGACTGAAGGTAAAAGGTAACATCAATTCAATGGATGTTTGAAGAGACAGTTGGGAAACAAGAGAGTCCAGAACAAAGGCAGAAGAATCAGAGGTGTTTTCTCTGAGAGGCAAAAAGGAAGTAAGAGTGGTTAGGATGTGTCAGCTGGCTTAGCTGCAACCAGGAAAAATAATTAAGAGACAAGAAAAAAAAATAATTAACAAGAACTCGACAGTTTTCTGTGTCATGTCAGAAGAATATGGTTTTGATTGATATACACTTTACCTGTAATATGATTTGCATTTTAAGATCATTTTCCCTACACTTATTTTCTTAGAAGAAAGAGAAAATTTTTATATTTTTCTTATAATGATGCTTTAAATGTTGATTGGATTTTTGAAAACAGATAAGATTAGAAAGTCTGGTACTCAACAGGATGATACTCTCCTTCAAAAATATATATAAAGCAAAATGTCCTATACTATCTTTTCTAGAAGTGAAAATTACACAGTGTAATGTGTAAATATAAAATTAAAACCATATTTTAACTATAGGGAATTTTGAGAATGTTTTGAATTCAGAAGAGATTACTTTGCATTCTTCTGCAGAATAAGAAATATATGATGCACAAGCCCACCCAAACTTTTGATAAATGACCATGCTGAATACAGTTTGACTGTCATTTCCATGTCCCCTTCTCCAACTCTCACATTCCTGATATTGACATTTCCAGGGCTAATTCTCTGACTCAATATACTCTGCATTTTGTTTTATTTTTTTAAGGACAAAAATGACATAGCCCTAATTCTGCTTTGATAGGTAGCTTCTTACAATCAACAACCTGAAGATTTCTAGTTATGGACACATGCATCAGTTAATAAAGTACTGAAGCAAAGCAAATTATTAAGAATTTCTTCTTCTCATCTTTAAATAAATCAGTCAGGAAGTATTTATGAAGGATTATTTCATGTCTAGAATTTTACCAGGTGCTTGGGGAATAGAAAGTTCCAAAACACAGATCCTCTTTTGACTAAAAATTTAGAATCTTTGCCTGAAAAATGTTGCTCCACTTATTTTCAGCTAGTTATCTCTGGTGTGGTTAACTATAACTGAAACTATTTGAATTCAAATAGTGCACGATTCCATCTGAAGCAAGGAATGACAGAGTTAAAAAAAACACAAAAGTGAACTTCTGGGCAAAACTGCTTGTGAAGAATTGGATACATTTAGTGTATTATCTTTAATTCTTAATAGAATTCCTAAAGGAAATTATCCCCAAAATATCCAGGGTTTCACAACTAAAATAATCTAGCATATGCTCTTTTTTGTGTGTCCTACACATTTTAAAATTATACAAATGATATAATTTATGTTAGAAAAGATATAAAATTACAGATTACCAAGAGAAAAAAAAATATCAAGAGAAAAATATTTCTATTAGTTTCCTAGGGCACCCATAACAAAGTGCTACAGAATGGGTGACTTAAACAATGTGTTTTCTCACCCTTCTGAATGCTACTCATCTCAGTTCAAGGTCTTAGCAGGACTGGTTTCTTGTAAAGCCTGCCTCCTTGGTTTGCAGCTGGCTGTCTTCTCCCTATGTCTTCAGGTGGTCTTACCTCAGTACTTGTGGTTTCCTAATCTCCTCTTCTTATAAAGACACCAGTCATATTGGATTAGGGTCCAATTTTACCTCTATTACCTCTTTAAACAAGACCTCAAAAAAAAAAAAAAGTTAAAGAATTTGTAATGATAGATCTCCAAGTACAGTCACATTCTAGACACTGGGGGTTAGAAATTTAATACATGAATTTGGGGGGAACACAATTCAGCCCATAACATCATCTATATAATATGAGTAGATAGATAGATGATGGATGATAGATTGATAGATAGATTGATAGATAGAGAGATAGATATAAATAGATTGATTATGGATAGGTCATTACTTCTCAATATATGGTTTTTTCATATAAACATAAATAAAAATCTAAGAAATATTCTTAATGGCTAAATCCTAAACAATTATCTGATTTCAAACAATGCATTTAACCAGTGTCTCACAATTAATCATTTGTGTCATTTCTAATATTTTTTTCTATCATGCTATATGAACACATAAATATATCCCGACAAAACTTCCTAGTATTTTCTTTTAATAAATGTCTAGTAGTGAATTCTCTTGGTCAAACAGTATGCTTTCTTTCCCCCATTAGGAATTTTTATGCTTACTATAAAATTTGCATCAATTTTTACTCCAACAAGTATGAAATAGGGTTTACCCAGACATGCCAGCTTGAAATTTTTATCGTATCATTTTTTTTCCCCCTGATAAACAAATGACAACTCACTGTATCTCCATTTGTACTTATTTGAACTAATTTGTCATCGGGAGGATGTAAACTTTTTTTATTTTTTACAACCATCTACACTTTTTTCTTTTATGAATGGAGTCTGAATCTGTACCTCTTTCTTCCCTATGATGGAATATATTTAAGGACATTATTTATTTCAGTGAGCCACTCAGAAAGCATGAGTCATTTCAGTCACCACCAGGGAAAGTTTGTAAATGAAACAACCCCAGTAATTTCTCTTGCTTCGTAGGTCCTCCTAGTAACAACTGTAAATTCTGTCTCACTTTTAAGGCATTAGACTCTAGGAAAACAGTGTCCTAAAAGAAATACAATCATGGTTGTGGTTTAGTGAGTATTGTATTACCCCATATTTTCCAAGTATTAATTATAGCTATTATTTTTAGATAGTAGCCTTTCTGTTGTGGTTTTCTGCATCTAGACATTTGAAATATTTCCACTAAAGTGTTTCTATGCACCATTGGTCACAGACTGTGAGGCAATATTTGACATTACAAAGTTTCAGGTTAATGTGGCAGATAAAGCCAAGTTTTAAATATTTTGTTGCCAGCTAATTTTTCTGTTCTGCTCGTTTTCCTGCAATCCTCCATTTGTTATTTTATTTTATTTTATTTTTTTTGAGTTGGAGTCTCACTCTGTCGCCCAGATTGGAGTGCAGTGGCCGCTCCCGGCCACCACAGCCTCGACCTGCTGGGCTGCGGCGATCCTTCTGCCTCAGCCTTCCAAGTAGCCGGAATTACAGGCGTGCGCTACCACGCCCGGCTGATTTTTTGATTTATTGCAGAGATGAGGTCTCGCTGCCCAGGCGGGTCTCGAACCCGCGGGCTCAGGCAATCCACTCACCTCAGCCTCCCAAAGGCGCGGGATTACAGGCTGAGCCACTGAGCCCGGCTCTCCATTTGTATTTTAAATGGATGTTTGTTTCTTGGAGACTTGGGGAAAATGGTCTAAAATTATATAACAGATATTAGTAAGTTTCTCAGTGGTGATTTCTCAGAAATAAAGTAAAATAGACTACCTCAGAGACACTGACACTTGGATTCGTTGGCTGTTCTTGGTTTGTTTCTATTTTGTATTGGATTTATCTAGGTGTTTTGTATGTTCAATAAGTGTTCCAGACTGCTGACACCATATGCCTTATGAGAGTCTTTTTCTAAATTATTTTTCATAGATTCCAAATGAGATAAATTATACAGCACATTAAATAAAGTGCAATATTGAAAAAAAAAGAAAAGTGAGAGAGTACAAGATGGTTTTTTAGCTTAAAAAAATTAACTTTAGCCAGGCTAGGTGGCTCAGCCTGTAATCCCGCGCCTTTGGAAGGCTGAGGTGAGTGGACTGCCTGAGCTGCGGGTTCGAGACCCGCCTGGGCAGCGAGACCTCATCTCTACAATAAAATCAAAAAATCAGCTGGGCATGGTAGCGCATGCCTGTAATTCTGGCTACTGGAAAGGCTGAGGAAGAAGGATCGCCGGAGCCCAGCAGGAGGAGACTGCGGTGGCCGGGAGCGGCCACTGCACTCCCGTCTGGGTCACAGAGTGAGACAACAACTCAAAAAATAAAAAATTAACTTTACTTACCAAACTATCCAATCACTTTTTGAAGAACACCAATACCCTCATCACCAGCACTGTCATCTACATTTATCACAGCTCAGTGCTGCAGGATAATTCAAAATTCTGGCCAGGGTCTTTGAAGCAGTGAAATTTCCCTTACAATAAGCGAACAGTTTCTAGATAACACCTAAACATTTTTTAGGAAGATGATTTACTCAACCTGTCTTTACCTTACTTAAACTTGTTTTTGTTCCATTGCGTTTTACTCCCAGACACATTCCACTTTCTTACCTGTAAGTCTACAGATGGATATGCACTGGTAGATAGAGTATGTAGTATGCTCCTCTGTCTGTAATGGCAATATGGCAATATAAGTGCTAATTTTTGCTCAACATGAAGAAAGCATTCTTCAAACACTTGCCGAATATGTCTTTCATTCAACAGAGATAATTAGTTTCAATTACTTAAGCTGAGCAACTGTTTTGCTTCAAAGAGGATATTATGTTTGCTTAATTGCATTTAAGTGCTAAACACTGTAAAGGATAAAGTTTCCTGAGAATGGATTATTTTCCTCCTAACAGGTTAGAGGATGGCTTACAAAGCAAGGGTCAGGAAAAATTTGCAACTAGTTTAGCAATGATAGGTAGCTTCTCATGGTTTATATGGTTCATACTTATCATTCAAACATCAAAAATTCTACATCCAGTTAATCAAATTAGATCTTTAGTCACATGGATCCAATAAACAAAAGAAACACACAATTAATGCCCAGTCCAAAATGAGCAAGCAAAGTCAACAACAGATATTACACACACACAAAATAGTCAAACAAAACTACTGTCTGATCATTTGGATGAAGTCATTCTATCGCTTTGCCATTTTGGGGGTCTTAATTAAGACACAGATCCGAGCAAATCATCCTTAGTAAGACTGGTACTGCTTCATTAGATCGAAACGAATTACCAGGAAATAAATAAATAAAACAAAACATAAAAAAAAAGCAAACTACTGTATTTTTGTCTTCATTTTGAGCTAAACGAATAATAAACCCAAAACGAAAGCAATTGATGGCTAGAACTTGATAATATCACTTCATCATTCCCTCAAACTGCTTCCCTTTGGTATAGGAAGCTTTATCTCTGACTCCAAATAAAGTGAAGGCAAGAAAAGTATCAAGCTTAAAATTCTCTAACTGTCAACGGCTGTTTTACTAATTATCCAGATTCCAAGGCAATCATACAACCGTAATCATTCACCTCACGCCTGGAAACATAAGTCTTGTTCTTTTGATGAATATTTATAAGACAGTGTAAAGCAGTCTACTTTCTTTTCCCTTCAGGCAAGACAATTTGGAGTTCATCAATATGTATTACCAAGGACTTTTATAAAAGGCACTTCAAAGAAAATTCATCAGGCATTCCTTTTGTCTTGATTTCTGTTAGACTGATACTTCCTTTTGACAAGTATCAATAAATTATCCTCTGATGGCTAGAAACTTGATGTCTTATTCAGAAACTTCCTCACATAGCAAAATCTGGGCTTTGAGTTTCAAGTAAAATTATTAAGATCCTGCATCTAGTTTAAATCCAGACAGAAGATATGCAAATTATAAACAAATAAAACAAACATGTATACAGTCACCCTACAGCACACAGAACGGAGTTTTCCTGCTGTATACAACTTTACTATTTTCCATGTGAACGTATTTGCAATTTTCTCTCAAGTGAAAAAAAAAGAAAAAGGAAGTCTTGGTTTCTGGATAAATAGAAGAACCATACCAAATTAAAATCAGATGAGTGCAGACATGGAAAATAGAGAGAGACAAGCTGTCTTTCTCCATAAAGCCAATTATTATTTTTAAAATATTATTGGCTAGACTCACATCTACATAAAAGATTTTTAAAAGTACAACTGCCTAAAATAAAAACGAAAAAAATTACTTCCTCTAATAAGCTCTGAAAACAGATACTAAATCACTTTGTTTGCATACTCCCTTTTTAAAAAGCAAGCTTAGATATTTTGTTTTATTATCCTGACAAAAAGTATTTGAAACATAGAAACACTATCGATAGATATTTCTATAAACAAACACATAAAACAGCGTGTTGACTAAAGAGTCCATCTTAGTTTATGGCTTAACTCACTCTTTAGAAAGTTATTGTGCTAATAATTAAACATTTCCATATTCTAAGCTATTGTTTTGTCATCACCTGGTATAATGTAAAAAAAATATAATATCTAATTTAAGCTCTACTTTAAAAGACATAAAAGAAGAAAAAGGGGCATATTTCAGCTTGAATACATGCATTACAAACCAATTGTAATACTAATCATACAGTCATTCTACAGAAGTTCATATTTACGACCAAAACATACATCACATTTGTGAAAACATAATTCATTATGAATAGCTAATTTAGAATATAAAGTTTATTTTATAAAAATAAAAAAGGAGCCGGGATCGGTGGCTCAGCCTGTAATCCCACACCTTTGCGAGGCTGAGGTGAGTGAATTGCCTGAGCCCACGGGTTCGAGACCCGCCTGGGCAGCGAGACCTCATCTCTACAATAAATCAAAAAATTAGCTGGGCGTGGTAGCGCGCGCCTGTAGTTCCAGCTCCTTGGAAGGCTGAGGCGGAAGGATCGCCGGAGCCTGGCAGGTCGAGGTTGCGGTGGCCGGGAGCGGCCACTGCACTCCAGTCTGGGTGACAGAGTGAGACTCCAACTCAAAAAAAATAAATAAATAAAAAATAAAAAAAGAAAAAAGGAAAAAGAAAATACTACAGTCAGACACTTATGGCATGGGAAATGTTATATTCTCTAAGGTCCTAAGAAACTGAGATATGTTATTTAATGTCCTTATAAAGCATGTACAAGAGTATTATTTGAAAATACTTTCTTTTCAATATGATTTGGTAGGAATGAAAATGATTATGATAATGTCTGTGTGGACATTTCTGTTTTGCAGACAAAATAAACCATGGAAAGTGCTGTTATATTCTTGATATAAGATTACTAATTTCTACATGTAAAAACATAGAGAGGATACAAGAGCAGTTATTTCTGACCATATTCCTTCCATCCTCCCGTGCACTCACTTCGAAATAAAATCTGCCTCCAGATCCATGTGTTACCTATTTTTATCTAACAAATTACTCCAAAACGTAATGGCTTAAAACAATAAACATTTATTTTCTCACTATTTCCATGGGTTGGGAAAACAGGAAAGCTTACCTCAATGGTTCTGGTTCATGGTCTCTCATGAAATTACAATGAAGATGTTAGCAGGAATTTCACTCATTTGAAGATGACTGAGTCTAGAAATTGTACTTCTAAGCTCACGCACGTAGATGTTGTCAGGTGACATAAATTCCTCACAGGCCATTGCCTGAAGATCTCTCAGCTTCTTACCTCACAGCCCTCCGCATAGGGTTTCCTAGTATCTTTATGGCATGGCAGCTGATTTTCCCCAAGAAACCAATAGAGTGAGTGAACCAAGAGAGAGAATAAAGAGAATGAGTGAAGCAAGAGAGAGTAAGGAGAAACCCGCATGCCTTTTATAATTTATTCTTAGAAGTCACCCACTGTTACTTTCATCAAATTCTATTCACTAGAATAGAAGCAAGTCACTAAGTCTAATTCACTCTTAAGAAGTGGGGAAGTATGCTCAACCTTTTGAAGAGATTATTGCCATAGAATTGTAGTATAGTTTAAAATTTCCATAAGCATACTCATTGTGTGTGAGTATGATCTCACAATCGCAGGTTAAGACAGTGTCCATGTGATATGAAAATCATAACAAATTCAAATTTTGTCCACTAAGGAGATTTCCCCCTCAAATTAGCCATAAAAGTATTTGAACACTATAAAAAGGCAATTAAATATTACATGCATTCAACACATGACATTTATACTACGTGAAATACTTTACCCATTCATTTATTCATCTGTGTATTTAAAATATGTATGCAAGAACATACACAGAAATAATCCAGTGTTTTTTGTCAGTCTGGATATAAAAATAAATGCCCTTTACCTTACAGGAATGATAATAAGGACTAATGCAAATTGTGGGAGAAAGGGTGGTGTGATAAGAAACTATTCTGACTGGTCAGGCATGAGAAATACAGAAGGAAGGCTAGAGGTGGAAGACCAATTTAGGGGTTGTGAATTAATTTAGATAACAAACAACAAGAATTAAAACTGGTAGTGATCGTTTTGGAAAAGGAAATGGATTTAAGAAATAGGATGAAAAAAGGCAGCTCAACTGTTCCTCACACAAGAAAGATCTGCATTATATTTTTCCTGATTGGTGCTTGAAAAGAATTTATATATCCATTTCACAGCTAAAAAATCTTCTTTTGCGGTAATGAAAGGAAAACAATCTAATTCCAAATCTATGTCTGAATAGTCAGTTGACTCATGACCTTTAGTTAAACACACCCCTCCCCACACACACACACGCACATGCCAATGTCTGTATAAACAGAGGGAGTGTGAAAGAATAAGAGAAAGTGAGAAAACAATTATAATTAGGGCATTCATATTATTTTTCATCACATATGGTAACATAAAATGTAATTTTTGTGTAAACTTTTTTTCAAGACACAAATAGTACCACATCATTATTTAGACTTTGTATTGGTAGTGTTGTTATAGTAACCTAGTTGTATATGTTCAAGTATCTCATCTGATGCATTTGGAATTAATTGAATAAGAAGGAAATATGTATATAGAGTAATGTGGAGAAGGGGTTTGGAGCGTGACACATTTAGATTTCTATTTGGCTCCATCCTACCTAAGGTTGTGATCTTTGATGTTACTTAAAGTTTCTCAACCACCATTTCTTTAACAACAATAATTGGAACTCACTGGAAGACTGAGAGTATTAATGTGACATGTAAATACTCTAAGGACAGTGCCTGCTTGTTAACTTTAATAAATATCTATGATTAATTTCATCCTATAGATCATATTATCAGGAATAGTTTGCTATATGGAACTAGCTTGAGTTGAACAGCAAAAAGGGAGCTGTGAGAATATTCTCCTAAAGCTAGGATGTTGGGAGTCTTGGTGAGGAGGCCGCCAAACAGTCTTTTGCTAATTGAAGTCACATCCTGCATTCACTCATACTGCAGCTCTGATGGCAAAAGACCAGGATATTTAAGTGCATTATCGATATCTTGCAAACTTCACAAAGTTGCTAAGAGAAAAGATAACACCCACTTAAAACTGAACTTTCTGAAAGCAGATGAGAAAATGAAGACACCATTTTGTCAATAGGGGATATTTCTGCCATTAGCCAGAATTCTGAACCCTTTAAGGGTCTTAATGATTTCCAGAGAAAAGATAGTGAAAGGTCTTAATTGCAGTCAAAATTTTGGACAAAATCTCATAGATGCCAGAATCTATTTAAATGGTTTGGAGCTGGAGAGTCTTACGGTCCCAGGAGCATGTGCAGTACAACAGAGCCACTGACTGAATATGAGTGAACCAGACGGTTAACAGAAAATCAGCAATGGTGTCACTAACTGGAGACAAAATGAGTGAAATGGATCAGGACCCTATATTTTGAGACTGAATTTCTGGAAGAAAATTAATGTTATTGACACAAATGGAAGAGTTTTGATGATACAATACTATGGTAACAGTTTTAAAAGTATTTGTTTAAAAAAATTATGTTTATTTATAAAATACTGACTTTGTAAGATAAATGGTGGACTGTCAACTCTCAATGGAGCACTGAGCTTATCAGAAAATATCTTAGTATTCCTGTCCAGAACAGAAGGACATTTACCAAGAAACATTTCTTTATATACTCCTGCTTTTTCATAAAATGTATCATCATATATTTTGTTTAAAGGATCTTGGATCATGTTCAAAAATTCTTCAAAAATTATCATTCTTTCTTTTTTCTCCCTTATTTTGGACTCTATTTTATTTTATTATAATTATTCATCATTGTCTTTTCTGCCATCAGACCATATGCACTGTTCAACAGAAATGTGTGCAATTGTTTCCCAAAAATATTAAACAGAAAATTCCAGAAATAACAATCTATACGTTTTATTTATTTATTTATTTATTTTTTTAATTTTAAAGATGTGGGGTGCAATTCAGGGTTGGGTATACAAATTATCTTTATGCAGGTATTCTTGTTAATGAGGTGTACCCCCTCCTCCCTGGCAGTTTCCCATTACTGCCAATCCCTTTCTTATAGTATTACGATAATTGTCCAAGGTCCACTTATGAGTAAGAACAGGTGAAGAATTATCATTCTTTCTTCCATTTTTAGTCAAAGGACAATTAGATGCTTTCACCTTTGAATCACATATATTACTTTTAATTTTAAAGTATCTTGATAGTTAAATCATCCTTGAACATATAATGCATTAGGTCAGAATGTTTAACATGAATGTGAAAGCCGTTACATGATATTCATTTTTAGAGATGTCAAATAAGTTAAAATGCATCCTGTAGTGGCTAAAATATAAAACCACGAAAGTATTCACAGAATGGATAAAATGCATTAAATATTTTTAATGAAAAGCATTTCTATTACTTTTTACCAGTTTCTGCACGTTGATAAATAATTCTATTGGCACTTTCTGAAGTGCTATATTTATAGAATGCCAGTATTCTATTGAGTTATTATTATAGATTTCTAAGTGTCATATTATTCTTTAAATTGTTCATTCCTGATGAATACTATATTATTATAATAAGACTCACTATATCATTAATGTGTTATTTTGAACATGATTATCACTGAATAGCTATTAAAGAATTTTTCTCACTGGGCAACTAAGACTTCAGAGTTACTTATTTAACATGTTTTCACAACTTTAAGCAATTCCAAAGATAGTCAACTTCCTTCATTTGCATATAAATCTATCACTTATCATTTTATAGTTCTAATTTTTTAAGTGTCAAAAAATCACTTGCAGTACAAAAAGCAGTCAAAATACGGCTTTAAAAATTTTCTTTTACTGAGAATAGATAAAAGTTTACCACTAGCTTCTAAGTCATTAAGGCAATTGTCATTTAGAGAAATTTAACTACAGTCGTTTCATTATTACAATGAGACAAATAAGTTCTCCATGATCCCCCACAGAATGTGGTAGCTCTGAACAAAATGTTGGCCCTGTACATAAAGAGAAGAGCAAACATGTATACACATATTAAACCCTTATCACAACCAAAATAATGAGCATATTCACCATCTAGAAGTTTCTTCAAGTTCCTTTGTAAACCCTCACCCTTGCCTCTCATTGTGTCATGCTCTATCTCCAGATAAACACTGCTTTCTAACACCATAGATTAGTTTTCATTTTGCATAATTTTATGCAAACAGAATCATACAGGATAATATTATCTGCTTATATGTTTAAACTGTTTAACATAACTCAGTATAATTATGTTGTATTGATTGTGTGTGCATTTGTAGTGTGGAACAATGTTTTTCTGTATGGACATACCATATTTTTACTTGTTTAAGGACATTTGGTTGTTTCCCATTTTGAATTATTGCAAATATAACTGCCATATACATCTATGTGTACGTCTCTGAATGTCCGTAGGCTTTCATTTTGCTTGAGTATTTTGGAGTGGAGTGTCTGAGTCATATAATAAGTGTATGGGTAACACTTTTAAGTAGCATTGCCAAACTGTTTTCTAAAGTTGTCCTGCCATTGTATATATCCATCAAAAGAGTATGAGAGTTCTATTTCCTCTACATATTTGCCAGCATTTGGTATGGTAGTATTTCTGATTTGAAATACTCTGTTTGTGTGTAGTGGTATCTCATTTTGGCTGTAATTGGTCACCTCTCTAATAACAAATGATGTTCTTTTTAAATTTCTATGAGTTTGTATTGAATATGTAGAATATATATTATATTGAATAGATAGAATGATATTATTTCTCCTTAAATGTTTGGTAAAATACACGACGGAAGCCATATACACCTAGAGTTTTGTGTATGTACGGTACGGGAAGGACTTTAACTTTGAAATCAATGTCTTTAATGGATAAAAGTGCATTCAAATTAGCTGTATTTCTTGTTGAAAAGGGTTGTTAGTATTGTCTTTCAAGAAATTTGTCCATTTTGTTTAAGTTGATTGAATTATTGGCATAAAATTGGTCATAATATTCCTTTATTAGTCTTTCAATGTCTACAGATTCTGTTACAATATCCTTTTTGACATTCCTTTGGTAATCTGCTCCTGCTTCTTTCTTTCTGATAAGTCCGAACAGCTGTTATCAATTGTATTGGCTTTCTCAAAGATCTAGCCTTTTATTTGATTGATTTTTCTGTGTGTGAGTTTCTGTTTTCTACTTCATTGATTTTCATTCTGATCTTTATTATTTCCTTTTGTCTACATTTTCCACTTTAATTTGTTAAGGTAGAAGTTGATGTCACTTAAGATTTTCTTCTTTTCTAGTGCAGTATTTATAAATTTCTAATTCTGGTATGCTGTAACTTCATTTTCATTCAGTTCAAAATTTTTTGGACTTGAGTTTTCAATTGTTATTTGATCTATTGGTTAATGTACTTGTTTAGCTTCCAATTATCTGATGATTTTCCAAGTATCTTTCTGTTATTAATTTCCAACTTAGATCTAGTATAATGAGATAATATACTCTTTGTGACTGAAATCCTTATATATTTATTGAAATTTATTTCATGGGCAATGTTAGTAAATGTTCCATGTGCATTTTTATACAATATGCATTCTGTCATTTTTGGATAGAGTATTTAAATTTTGTCATTAGGTCGATTATATTGACAGTGTTTTTCATGTTTTCTATATCTTTTCTGATTTTTTAAAATAATATGCTATCAATTATTGAGAAGAGAGTATTGAAATTCGATTTTTAATCATGGAATTGCCTATCTCACCTTGCAATTTTATCAATTTTCTCTTTATGTATTTTGAACCTGTCCTATTGGGTGCATAAACATTCAGGATTGATAGACTGACCATTTTACAATTATGAAAAGACATTCTACATCCCAAGTAAAGTTATTTCCTCTGAAATCTAGTTGGCTGACACTAATATGGCCACTCCAGCTTTCTTTGGAGTAAGGTTATCATGATACAACTTTTTTCATCCTTTCACTTTTAACTTATTTATGACTACAAAAGTGAGTTTCCCATAAGCAGCATATTGTTGAGTATTGCTTTCAAACTCAGCTAACAATTTCTGCCTTTTAACTGGGATGTTTAGACCATTTAACATTTAGTATAATTATCGATATTACTACATTGTCAGTCATTTTGCTATTTTAAAATTTTTCTCATATATTCTTTTCTCCTCTTTTTCTGCTTTCATTTGGATTGAGTTGTGTGTGTGTGTGTGTCTATAATTTCATTATATCTCTATTGTTTTTTATTAATAGTATATCTACATTTTTATTTTAGTGATTACTTTAGGGTTTATGGTGTACATCTTTAATTTATCCTTTTTAAATTTATTTTCTCTGATTCATTTTTTAATTCAATTGCTTTATGGGACACAAATGATTTTTAGTTACTTGGATGCATTGTATAGTGGCAATGTAGTCTAGGCTTTAAGTATCCCCACCACCCATGCCTGTGCATATTGTACCCGATAGGTGATTTTTCATTTCTCCTCTCCTTCTCTCCCTGCCCCTTCTGAGTCTCCAATGTCCATCATACACTTCAATATGTCCTTGGAAAACTTTAGTTTAGCTTCCACTTGTAAGTGAGAACGTGTGTTGTTTGGTTTTCTGATCCTGCATTATTTCACCTAGGAGAATGTTCCTAATTCCATGCAAGTTGCTGCCAAAGACATTATTTCATTCGTTTTTTATGACTGAACAGTATTTCGTGGTTTACACATGCACGCAGACGCACACACACACATGCACACACACATTATATATATCATATTTTATCATCCACTGATCAGCTGATCAGCTTTTAGGTTGATAGGTTGATTTCACATCTTTGCAATTGTGAATTGTGTTGCGATAAACATATGAATGCAGGTGTCTTTTTTGTACAACAGCCTCTCTTTGGATAGATACCAAGTAGTGAGAATGCTGCATCGAATGGTATATCTACTTTTAATTCTTTGAGAAATTTCTGTAATACTTTCCCATAGTTGTACTGGTTTATTTACACTCCCACCACCAATGTATTCATTTTGGATAGTCTCTATCACTATATCTTTAAATTCACTAATCTTTTCTTCTTCAATGCCTAATCCACTGTTAATCCTATCAAGCGTATGTTTCATTTCCAATATTGTAGTTCTCATATTCATGTATTTAACTTGAATCTTTTTTATTTTGTATCTTATATATCTCAGCTAAACTTTTAAAATAAATGAAATACAATTATAACAACTGTTTAATGTCCTAATCTGCTAATTCAAACATTAGAATGAATTCTGTGTTAGTTTGATAGATCACTTTTTCTCTTCACTATGATTTATATTTCCTGTTTCTTTGCATACCTAGTAATTTTTATCGAATGTCAGACATTGTACATTTTCATTATTGTTGCACTTCTATAAATGTGATTGAGCTTTGCTCTGTAAAACAGTTTAGTTTCTTGAAAATGATATGACCCCTTTTGGGTTTCTGTTTTTAGATTTGCTAGGGCCGGCACAAACTTTGTGTACTCTAGAGCTATTTAATCCCTGTAACTAGAAGAAGACCACCCTGAGTACTCTAATTAATGCCCCATGAACCATGAGATTTTCCAATCTGGCTGATGAGAACAGACATTCTTCCCAAACTTTTTTTCACTGAGTATGTTTTCATTAAACTATTTTAAAATAAACTACCTAAACTCAAGTAGTTTCCTTATATTCCAATCAGTACTTTGCTGAATACTTTAAGATGATACTCTGTAGGTCTCTAGAATTATCTCTCTGTGCAACACTTTCCTCTTTTATATTATCTCCTGCAAACTAGCCCCTTGGTTTCCCAGGACTCTTGCTCCATCTCTTCAACTCAAGGAATTCATCAGACTCTTCTTGATTCCTCCTCTCTACGCCACAGCCTGGAAACCCTCTCAAAGTAGTAAACTGGTCTAGCTCTGAGC
Source organism: Carlito syrichta (assembly GCF_000164805.1). NCBI lineage: Eukaryota > Metazoa > Chordata > Mammalia > Primates > Tarsiidae > Carlito > Carlito syrichta. The sequence goes on from NW_007247076.1 coordinate 74,094, forward strand.
CCATCTTGTTAGTTTCCTGTCTCTCACTGTTCATGACCCTTCAATGCCTGATAGCCAGTATCTTCAAAACCATGTTTCATACAGTTTTGTCCACTATTGTTGTTGTTTTGTTTAGTTAGGAGGGAAAATCTGGTCTCTGTTAGTATATTTTGGTCAAAATTAGAAGTGCTAATTAAAAAAATAAGATAGATTATTCTAATTCTCATCCTGATCTCACTTCAGCATTTGACACAAATGATAAACCCTTCCTGAATCTTAGTTATCTCTTAGGATCTGTGCTCTTTTTCCTTTATTTGTTCTTTCTATCTCAGTGATTTTCCTTCTTTAAAAACTCAAATGGGGGCCACAGGTGGTGGCTCAAGACTATAATTTCAGCACTTTGGGAGGCCAAGCTAGGAGGATCTTCTTAGGCCAGGAGTTTGAGACTAGCCTGGGCAACATAGAGAGACCCCATCTCTACAAAAAAAATTAAAAATAATCTGGGTGTGGTGACAGGTACCTGTAGTCCAAACTACCAAGGAGGTTAAAGCAGGAGGATGACTGAGTCCCAAAAAGTGAAGGTTATGGTGAGCCATGATCACTTTACTGTGCTCCAACCTGGGTGAAACAGTAAGACCCTATCTCAATTTAAAAATACAAAAATACAAATAAAACTCAGAGAGGAATTTCTTCATCTATCTATCTGTATATAATAGCACACATTCCCACTTTCAAGGATTTTTAGACTTCCCCTTTTTTACTGAATACCTTAACTTCCTCATACATGGCCAATTTTTTGGTAATTCCAATTATATATCCAGATCATTCCTCTCTCCTGAACAGCTCCATGTGATATCTTTCTTGGCAGGTCACCTCTGATGTATTATCTTTTCACCAAGCTTTTTATTCCTCCTTTATTTATGTGCAAATCTATTTATATATTCATATACTTTCTTATAACTTCTATGTTTCAAAAAAGATTTTGGTTATCTTATAAAATTTGTGCACAAAATGTGTATTATGAATTCCTATGTACTTAAGAGAAGTGTGCTTATAGTCTTGCAATGATAGGCATTTCATAGTTACGTAGTTCATAAGTAAAAAATTGAATAGCTAGAGAATAAAAATCATTTCTGTTCTTAATAGAAAAAATTCTCATGCGGATCGCTATAAAGAAGACTGATAGTTTTAAAAATAGTTTTAAAAATAGCCACACATTCCTTGACACTCCTCCCATTAAGAGGTCAGGTCTAATTCTCCTAGTATTGAATACGAACTGACATTAGTAAATTACTTACAACTACTAGCATATGGTAGAGATGATCACGCATGATTTTCCAAGCAACGTCAGAAGAGGTCATGCAGGCTCCACTTTGTTCACTGGAATGCTCACTCTTGGAGTCCTGAGACATTGTATGAAACATGGCTACCCTGAATTGACCTTGCTTTGAAGGATACCAAGCCACATGGCGATACTTCATAAGTGCACCCTGGTCAATAGCTCCAGCTGAGCTCATTCTTTGAGTTATAAGAAACTGGCTAACATAGATATAAGAGAGAAAAAAGCCTCTAGATCTTTCTAGCTATCAGCTTTTTGAGTCACTCCAATTATTTATGTCTCCACAGTTGTAGTATCAGATAGTATAGAGAGGAGACAAGCCAGTACCATCGTGCACTATCCAAATTTTGATTCACAGAATCAGTAAACACAATAAAATGATCATTGTTTTCTATATACATTTTAGAATATTTTAATGTTAACATAACTAGCATAACTCAAAGAATATCCAATGATATACACATAGACATACACAGAAACTTTTCCTAAAAGTTTATATTATAATGTCTATTGATATAAGATGATAGCATGATACCTAAATAATTTATATAATAGGTTGAATTGGCACAGTCTGAGTACAAAGTTCTTTGCTAGTCTGGTTCACCTAATGTTTCCAAGACTTTCTTAATTCATAAGACTCACTGTGAGAATAGAAAAATATGTTGACTTCCAGGACCTTCTTTTGAAGATACGGATACACTGGGTCTGAGGTAAGCACAGGAATTGGCATTCCTAGCAAATACCTTGGGTTTATTTGGAAGACAGTGGCTCAATACAAGATTATATTTAGACTACCAAAAAGCAGGAATTTTTCATCAAGCTTCAGCAGACCACTTAGTGCTTATGACACTTAAATTTGCATTAAAATTGTGTAAATTACAATTTTTACAAAAGTGAATATCTGTATGTTTTCTTGAGAAATTGTTTTATATCTGTTAGATTTCAAAGGCATTTTTGACCTTCAAAATATCAAGAAAATATCAGTATAAGGGAAACCTTAGATGGTCACTTTTCTTTTATGTAAACTTTTGAAAAAAACTAGTTTTTACAAGTTTAAAATCCTTGACAAGAAACATGGATTCTATAAATTTTTTTTTTAGGTAATCAATGTATAAAGCTGCTTAGTAAAAAGTAATTTTTATTTAGATAATCAAGGTATAAAGCTAGATTAACATTATTTTAGTAAATCTAAGTAGTCAAACAAGGACACACCTAAATAAAACTATTCCACCTCCTAATAAAGGCTAACCCAGCGTGCCCCCTTTAGTAAACAAAAACTTGCATCTTAAGACATAAACCTTTTCAACTCCAACTCACAGAGAATAGGATGACTGTAGGTCTCTCATTCTTGTATCATACATCATAACCATAGAATCATTTTGACTTGTAGAAACTTTCAAGGGGTTTTAACAAAATATCTTCCTTGATCATTGTACCAGATTTATAGAATTAAATTCTTCCTGACATGAGAACAAGTGATTGAAGAGAAAAATGGAGAAAAATACAACGCCTTTATGGCTTAGCCTCAGAATTCATATACCAGGAATCTTTCGGACTTCAAATTCTCTTCATTTACTAAGAGTTTTTGGACCTTTTCATAGATAATCCCCTTGAAAGACTCATGTATGACTTCCTTGTGTCACTTCTACAACATTGTAGTGGTTACAAAGATCTACTCTATTTAGTGTGGTAGAAGACCACAGAAAGGAAAATCAGGAATAATTGAAACTGTATTTTTTTACATTTATTTTTCTTTTTATTTTTTGAGTTAGAATCTCACTTTGTCACCCAGGCTGGAGTGCACTGACACAATCATGGCTCACTGCAGCCTCAACCTCCTGGGTTCAAGTGATCTTTCTGCCTCAATCACCTAAGTAGCTGGAACTACAGGCATGTGTCACCACACCTGGTTAAATTTTTGACTTTTTGTAGAGACAAGGTTTTACTATGTTTCTCTAAATGGTCTTGAACTCCTAGGCTTAAGCAACCCTCCTACCTCAGCCTCCTGATGTGCTGGGGTTACAGGTGTGAGCCACTTTGCCTGGCTCATTGAATCTATCTTTGAGGCTGGCTACCACACAGTAAGATAATAGATGTAGTTGGACACACTGCAAAAGCTCTACCAATGGTAATTTCAAAGTCAGTAAAAATAATTTATCCAAAAAGCTGTTAGTTCACTTTTCTCCTTATTCCTAATAACTTTTCTTTCATTTTTGTAATTTTTTGCTAGGGTCACACGCTGAATCTTATCATTATTAGAAAGTGTTCTATCTCTAAAAGATTAATTTCTGGGTCAGGCAATGACTCACACCTATAATCCTAGCACTTTCGGAGATCAAGACAAGAGGACAGCTTGAACCCAGGAGTTCTAGACTAGCCTAGGGAACATAATAAGACCTTGTCTCTACAAAAAATATATATGTATATATTATTCCATTTTTGGGGCCTCCCATTCTGGTAGTTTACTACCTCACTATTTTCTGCAAAATGTGTGTCATCTCAAACCTTCCTGAGAGTATTTGTTTTATTATCAACTCATGTTCTAATTGTCAAAAGCAACTATTTCAAACCTTCTGCAATAGTCTCAAATCTCTGGAGACCACCTCCTTATTCCACTCTCAGATAGATGTTCTTAAATTCTTTAAAAGAAACTTACAAACTTAAAGAATCTAATGCTTCCCCCTTCCTCCTCCCATTTTCCTTCTTGTTACAATAAAGCAGTCTTTCTCCCTGCCTGGGCCCTAGATCTATCACCTTTGAAAATATTTTGTTCTATTATTTTCTCTCTGCCCTCTATCATCATAACCTTCCTCTGATCTGTTGGCTTAGATAATGTGGTCAAATCTCTTTCTTATTAAAAAAGAAGGAAGGCAGCTTTGCTTCTCATAATGTACTTTAAAAATCTAGCCATGAACTCAAGATGGTGAAATAATAGATGGAAGAATCTTGGTCACTGGATCATGTGAACATCAAAACTTATCTCATTTACTCCCAAATTCATAGTCCTCTTTCCTGACAGGCACTTTGTATATACTCTCTGCCTCCACCTTTTTTTTTTTTTTTACATGCTTTCCACTCCTTAACATTCTGCAATCTAGCTTTTGCAACCTCACCATAACTTTAAAGTGGACCTTGGAGGAATACTACAAGTAGAAAACTGAAGTCTAACATGAAAGCTAGTGGGAAAGAAGAATTAGGAATAAGAGATAGCATTATCATGGTCCTTCAAAAAATGAAAACCTCTGATACTACTTGCCTATTCTCTTTTAGAAAAATTGACAAAAATTCAGATATGCCTCTCTGTGCTCTAAAAACCCTCCAACAAGGAGAAAATCTTCTAAGAAGAAGCCTGTATATAAAATGAACATCTTTTAAATCTGGGTGCACAGAGGGTTTCTCTGTATAGCTATGAAGTAATTGAAAATCAAACACAATTCAAATTCCTCAGCAGAAGATACTCATAAAAGCAGAATACCAACAAACTGTTAGAAGATTATAGAAGGAAAACAAAATTTTAAGACAAGCAGGTAGCCATTTATTCTTCAAAGGACAAAATTGTACTTAGTATATGCAATGTTATAGGTATAATGATCATTTAAGTATGAGTTGGAAATTGGAAATACCTTCTGAACAGTTAATTCACAGTTATACTGCCTTCAGCAGAGAGACGAGAGATGTTTTTCCTGTGCTTCAGTGAGGATATGAATAGTCATCAGCTTTATGTACCTACTGGTACCAAACTAAATGACAGTGGCAAACTCCTTTTCATTGAATTTGTTTCCATTAAAAAATGCTGGAAATAGGTCTGACATATTGGTTTATACCTGTAATCCCAGCACTTTGGGAGACCAAGGTGGGAGGATTACCTGAGGCCAGAAGTTCGAGACCTGAAAAACAAAGCAAGACTCCATATATACAAAAGATAAAAAAATTAGCTGGGTGGGGTGGAGAGTGCCTGTAGTCCCAGCTACTCTGGAGGCTGAGGTGGGAGGATTGCCTGAGCCCAAGAGGTCGAGGCTGAAGTGAGCCATGATTGTGACACTGCACTCCAGTTTGGGTGGCAGAGTAAAACCCTGTCTCAAAAGGTAAAATAAAAAACATCATACTTTATCTTTAAGTTCTGACCCCCCCTCTCCAATCTTGGGGAGATGGATCCACCCTCTCTCTCCAATCTACTTTCTAAATAAGTTATATTTCTTAATCTAAAAAATAAATAAATAAAATAATAAAATAAGGCTGGAAATATATTAACATATATCTCTGCCCTTAGAATATAAGAATATTATGCAAAACCATTTCCATCTACCTTTGCAAGACACTTTTCAGGACATTTCAATGTGAGTTGGAAAATTGAGCAGCAATCAGCTTGTGTTGTATCTAGACTGGAGATCCGGCCATTTTCCTCATATTCACCAGAAGTCTTAGATTTAATTTTCTCTCTCATTGAGCTAAATGCCACATCTTCAAAAGTAAGAATGTGAAGAGACAAATTGTTATGGTACAACTCTACAGAATCTGCATGAGCAATTGCTAAAGCTACAATTTCCCAGGGGAGTTAATCAAAAAGTCATTGTGGAGTGAACAAAGGCACACTTACAATAAAGTATACCCAGACTTTTCACAATGATATGACTTAATCACAGGGGAGTGTTGGCTACTGTTTCCTTTTTTCGTATTGAAAATTTGCAACAAGAAAGGTATACAAATAAATTTGATTGCCAGTTTTTAAAGGAGAAAAAGTTAGCATGGATAAGTTGTACCCACAAGTAAGCGAGAGGACTATGTTCTTTGGGAGCCAGTACCCAGAATAATATTTCTTTATAAGTTTCTCATTAAAATGAAATGATTTGATTTGCAGTCTATCTCTCTCTCTCTCTCTCTTTTTTTTTTTTTTTTTGCTTATGCTCCACCAGAGATAGCAATTCAGAAAAAAAAGCATAGAGATATGAGGAAACATAAAGAAGAAAACAAAAAGCATAGTGACTGTACAAGGGACTAATAAGGGTATTAACTATACAATATATAGTTTTGAAATTTGTCCTTCTTCAGTAATATTTGTAATTCTGATCTTGGCATGTTATCTAAGCATATCTCTAACAATAATTTTGACCAGAAACATCAATATCATCTTTAATTACAAAGTCCATCATACATCAAATAAACGTTTTACTGTCAACTAATGATCTTGAATTTGCTTTCCCTGAGAGGGCAGGGGGGAACAAAAGCAATTAGATGACAATTCAGCCAACTTACCTTGAGCAAATCTACAAGTCTCAATTTGTACCTATCTGTTATTTTTCTTCCTCTTCAAATGAGTGAATGGTCCCAATAACTAAACAACCAGCTAAGCCAATCCCTCCACTTTTGGTTGACATCTTTCTTGTCCACCCAAAGACTTTGAAATTACCGTATCAATTTATGCTTCTCCACAAGAAAATTTCCATTAGAACAAGTATGCTCTGATATCCCTCGTGCTTTTTATAAAAAAAGACACCCCTTTGACCTCACAGCATTTTCAACTACATGTCCCATTTTTTAGCTTTCTCCTTTATAGAAAAAGCTATCCAAAAAAAACAGATTTACACCTGTTAACTTCAACTCTTTAACTTCCATTTTTTTATAATCTTCTCCATCTAAACTTTTCCCCTAACAACTGACTAAATGTTTTGCTCAGTTATTCAGATTTAATAAACATTTTAAAGTTATCCTCTTTCTTGAGCTTTGACAGTCTTTAAAACATATGCTTTCTCCTACCTGAATCACTCTCTCCATTTGGCCACTGGACACCACACTGTCATGGTTTTCCTCTATCACAAAGATAACTCCTTACCAGTCTTCTTTTTGAGATCTTTTTATCTTCCCAGATGCTAAAGATGAATTTGGCAGACTTTAGCCTGGGCACCTCTTTTCTTTTCTGGTTGTACTCCCTTCCTGCATGATCTCATTCAGGATCCTCTTTATCTCTAGTTCCAAGCTTTCCCCTCACACCCACCCTTCCATAATCGCACTGTCTATTCAATAGCTCCAGTTGCATGCTTACAAAACATAGAAAGTTCAACTTGGCCAAAGAAGTGTTCATCCCTATTCTCTCCCAACTAGCTTTTGTCTCAGTGTTCCACATCCAGGTCAACACCTACAAGCAACACCCTTTCTCTCCACTCTACATCAGCAAGTGCTTTAAACTTTGCCACTTTCCGAATAGATTCTGAATACAAATACTTCTCCCCTCTTCGTTACAAACACCCAAGGTCATCCCACCACTACCCTCATGTGAATTCCTGTGATAGATGGCTAAATAATATCCATCCTTCTTCCTCCACCTTTGGTAGACTTTCCTTCATGTAGAGACCAGGAAATTATTTTGACATTATAAATCAGATTGTGACACTTTTTTTCTTCAGAGTGTTTCAACTACCTCTCATCACACTGGGAGTAAAATTCTACTGCCTAAATTCCCTCCTTGCTCTGTAAGTCCCTCCTTGCTCTAATTTGTGCCCATCTCTCTAGTCATATCAGCCTTCTTGCTATTCTGTACCAATTTCAAGCTCAACTCATTTGATGTTCTAAATGCCTAGAAAAAGTTCCCTCCAAATTTCTAATGTTGCCATATTTAGATCAAACATGACTTCCTCAGAGAAGTTTTCCTTATCATTCTGTCTAGGTCACCTTTGCCCTAGACATGCTTTATAATAACACTTATTATGTAAATTTATGTGTAAGTGATCACTTTTTCTCTGGTTGTGTATAGGGGAACATTCCCACCCCTCTTCATCAAAATCCCATAGACTCCACTGGTTCTGCCTTAAATGTACTCCCTTCTCTCTCTCTCCGGAGCTACTTTTTAATCTTAATCATTCTCTTAATTTTAACATTACTGGGCTCTGTATTTGGGCCTTTTCTAGTTCACTCAACTAAATTTTCCCTGTTCTCATTCACTACCTTAATTATTTTGTAAAATTTATTTTATTTTATTTTATTTTTTTCATTTTATTTTTGAGTCGGAGTCTCACTCTGTCGCCCAGACTGGAGTGCAGTGGCCGCTCCCGGCCACCGCAGCCTCGCCCTGCTGGGCTCTGGCGATCCTTCTGCCTCAGCCTTCCAAGTAGCTGGAATTCCAGGCATGCGCTACCACGCCCGGCTGATTTTTTGATTTATTGTAGAGATGAGGTCTCGCCGCCCAGGCGGGTCTTGAACCCGCGGGCTCAGGCAGTTCACTCACCTCAGCCTCCCAAAGGCGCAGGATTACAGGCTGAGCCACTAAGCCCGATTGGCTACCTTTATTTCAATTGCCATTTATCTCTGTTTTATCCATGTCTTTGTCTTCAGTCAAGATCTGTATGCCCAAACCCACATCCATCTGTTTAATTACTTACTAAACATGCTAATTTGGACTTGTACAAGCACATTCAACTCAATATATTTCAAATATCTCATAATCTTATCCTTTTCTCCTTTTTCTATATTTAATCCCCCTTCTGTTTTTTCTACCTTGGTTTAGTCCCTACCAAGTTTCCATTTTCCTTAAGTATAAACCTTGGAGTCATTCTTCATGCCTCCTTTTTCGACACCTGTCAAATTCAATCAGTTGACACTTTTTCGAAACTGTCCACTACTCTCTATTTCTACTTCCAACATATAAATTCAAGTTCTTGCTGTTTCTTGCCTGGGCAATAACAAGAATATATTCTTCTATGTACATTTGCTGGTTGCCGTTTCCAGCCACTATTCTTAGCCTCTTAGTCACTTTTCTTTCCCTCCCTCACTCACCTCTTCTTCTTCCACTTCTTCTTTTACCTTTTATTTTTTATGAAATCCATAATCTTCAGAAAACCAAGTTTCCACCATTGTGTAGTTACTCCCAAGTATGGTGAGGATCAATGTGACTCCCGGTGCTAGGTATTAGCTCTGACTGGCATAAAGCAACGTGCATAATCGCCTCCCTTATACTGCAGTGTTCAAAGTGGGCTAATAAAAGTAAAACTCAGAATTATTTTTTAATCACTGTGGGAAAAAATACTTCTCCTCAAATGTGAAAGAGCAACAATGTAACCCCAGTTACTGACAGCAGCTATTTTGTACCATGAAAGAAGTCAACCTAAGGAAAAGTCAACTCCCAAAATAGGTCAGAGTAAGAACCCATAGAACAGTGGAGCCTAAGCACTTACTGAACCTACACAAGGATTAGCCATCCTTATGCTATAAATGGGCCTAAGTTAATTTTCTGTTATTGGTGACCAGCAGTACCCTGACTCAATCTGATTGACCTCACACATCTCATAATTACTACAGGACCAAACCTAGGATTGGGTCTTTTACCAAGGAAAGCTGGTTTCATCACAGATAAAAATTCTTCCATGGGGACTTCAGGGTATAACACACTTTCTAAAGCTGCACACCGTACATTATGGAAATACTGAGTTTCTGCCAGTTCTCTAGACATCCCGTAGTTTTCATGATATAGCATCTTCATCGAAGCTGTTTATTTCATGAAACTTTTTCCTCCATGGATGCCTATCTTTAAGCCTCATGTTAAATGCAGCTTCCTTTGTGCCATCTTCTCTAACCTTTGGGCAGAGTTGTAACTATCTGTTTTGTATTGGTCCATCAGATTTCTGATATAATTGAATTTATGTTTTTGAAGTATCATTCTTGTCTGTGTCTCCCCTGGTATTGTCATCATTACTGACTTTCTTACCTTCTTCCTCAACTAGACCAATGATAGTCTGTCTCATTTATACTATGTTCCTATAATATCTGTCACATGTTCAATCAATGTTTCTGAAGTGAAACAAACAGACAAGCACCCTCCTCCCTGAAATTTACATTCTAGAAGTGATATGCACATAAATCTACAAAATTAAGGTCAAAGTGCTAATGGCCAAGGGAATGATACAGAGAAATTACCTCACAAGAACTGGCTGTGACACTTTCCAGCTGAGATAATTTAAAGATAGATAAAAGACAATGAAACCCTATTTTTTCTATAACACTTTAAACTTCTAAACACTATAAACGAGGCAGCTGCACTCTAATGAGGTGTTGTCCTTGGACATGGAGGGTAACTCCCAATCTCTTTTTTAAATTGTATTTTTATTTTAAAGATGTGGGGTACAATTCACAGTTAGGTATACAAATGGTCATTATGCAGGTACTCTTGTTGATGGGGTGTGCCCCTCCCTCCCCTGGCAGTTTCCCGCTACTGCCAATCCCTTTCTTACAGTATTATGATAATTGCTCGAGATCTGCTTATGAGTTAGAACATATGGTACTCTGTTCTTTGTTTTTGTGTTAGATCACTGAGTATGAGAGATTCTAAATCCATTCAAGTTGCTGTGAAGTCCATATGTTTGTCCTTTTATATGGCTGCATCATAATCCATTGTGTATGTGTACCACATTCTTTTATCCGGTTCAGCTTCGATGGGCAGCATGGTTGGTTCCGTGTTTTTGCTATTGTGAATAAAGTAGCAACAAATATGCGTGTGCAGGTATCTTTTTTGTAGAATGATCTGAGTTCCGCCGGGTATATTCCCAATAGGGGTATTGCTAGGTCATATGGAAGGTCAATTTCTAGTTCATTCAGAAATCGCCATACTGTCTTCCAAAAAGGTTGCACTAGTTTGCATTCCCACCAGCAGTGTTGAAGCATTCCTATTTCTCTGCATCCTTGCCAGCATCTGCTGTTGTTTGTTTTATTAACGATGGCCATTCTTACTGGGATTACAGGAACAGCCAAAACAATCCTTAACAACAACAAAAACCAGGAGATATCACATTTCCAGACTTTAAACTTTACTATAAAGCTACAGTAATCAAAATAGCCTAGTATTGGTACAAGAACACGCATATAGACCAATGGAAGAGGATAGAGATTCTGGAAGCAAAGTCTCAATTTCTCAACCAACTCATCTTGGACAAAGCTTCCAACAACAACCACTGGGGAGAGGAGAGCCTATTCCGTAAATGGTGCTGAGAAAACTGTCTGATCACATGCAAAAGATTGAAACAGGATTCCTACCTATCACCATATACAAAAATTGACTCTAAATGGATCAAAGATCTAAACCTAAATGTAAAACCTCAAACTATAATAATCTTAAAAAACGCAGGAGATGCCCTTATGTAATCAGAACTGACAACCAATTACTGATCAAAACCTAAGTGCCCATACGATAAAAAATAAAATAGACAAGTAGGACCTCATTAAACTGAAGAGCTTCTGCAAAGCAAAAGAAATCAAGAGAGCAGGGAGACAGTCCACAGAATGGGAAAAAATATTTGCCGATTGTATATCTGACAGAGGCCTAACATCTAGGATCTACAAGGAACTCAAACATGCTAAAAAGAAAAACACAAACAGCCCCATTAAAAAGTGGTCAAAAGACATGATTAGACGCTTCCAAAAGAAGATATACGGGCGGGCAGCCAACAGACATGAAAAAGTGCTCAGACTCACTCATCAGAGAAATACAAATCAAAACCCACATTGAGATACCACCTAACACTAATCTCTTTCATGGTGGCAAGAAGTTCTCAAAGTAAGAAGTTTTCTGGTTGGCCAGTTTAATCACGTGGAAAGAAAATTGTCTGTCTACATTAGTCTATTAGAACTTAAAACTTATGGAGAAAAAGATGAATAACCAAGATTCAAGTGTTTTTTAAAAAACATGTTCTTGTTAAATACATATACTCTTTTTTCACATAACTTTTGTTTATATTCCTGGTGACAATTCTCCATGTTGGAATTTGTTTTACATACAGAAAATAGCTTCGAATATCAGTTCTACATTATTCCGCATGTCTAATTAAATCAGCAAATTAGAATAATAAAATTGTGTAATAAAATGAATGAACCTCAATTCATGCATCTGTTTTACCCTCCAAAAATCTACATTATCACCTTTTAAATTGGTTTTAGTATTTACATTGTGTGTGTGTGTGTATTTTTTTAAGGTGTAATATACACTAGGCTGGAAAACCCTGTGAAGCTGAGAACTAAGAGCACATGCAGATAACTGTTTTTTTGAAAGGGGGCATTTCACTGTGCAGGTGTTTTGGTAATTGTGAAACACTGGGGAAAGTCCCTTTTACAGTGGTGCTCAGATTCCCACTTCCCGGTGCTCACACACTGGGCTGCGATGTGAAACATGTGGGAATAGTGCCTGACACAGCCGCCCTGCAAGGTGTCTTTCCATCCTCACCACCCTTACCTCCCTCCCTTGGCAACACTCCCATCACTCTGTTCTCACAGTCTATCTTACCACATAGACCTTATGACATTTTCAGGTTTTTTTACTTGAAATAGGGGCCCCAAAGTGTATGTTCTATTTCAAACATGTACATTTCCTAACTGTAGACGCGTTAAAAAAGAATATGCTCTAAAAAGTGGAAAATGTCTACATCTAATTCTGATATTAAAGAAATATACAGCACTTGCCTCTGACTTTCACACTGTTTGTTGACAGCAATTAGGGCAAAGAGGGATGTGAGCCCAAAGGCTCCACACAAAAGCCACTTTGAAAGAACACTTTGGGCCCTTGCCTTGCTAAGTTTTGGTGTGGCCATGTGTTCTTTGAGCTATGAGCGGGCCATATTGTTTCCTGGCTTTGGTCCTCTCCCCTACCTTGGGGAGGTGAACCTCCTCTCTCTCAAACTTACTTTCTAAATAAACTATATTTGCTAATCTTAAAAAAAAAAAAGACCATATTAAAATTTTCTACCTCATCGTGATTTCCATTACTTAATGCATAGACTTAACCAATTTCTGTAGACTCAAAATACAGTATTTTTAAGTGTTTTTACTTGTGTCATCTCATTTTCCCCTGGGCATTTTTAGTAACATGACGGGTTAAGGCAGATGGCGGGGACCCCCTGTGTCCTGGGTCTGGCATGGGATGTGTGGTCAGAGAAACATTTGATTCTCACGTCTGTTACACACGCCTCCTGTCAGCAAGCGAACAGGTCACATAATTCAACAATTTCACCATCTAAAATATGGCAGTTATCGTGTGTATTTTTCTAGTCTTTGATGCCAAGAGCATTTTAAAAAGGATGTAAAATTTTTAGTCCTGTACCTGGCATACAACAGGTTTTTCACGAATGTTAGTTTGCTTTCTCCATATTTCCACATACTTTTCTCCCTCTGTATACATTCTGAGTCTCTTAGAGACTTAGTAAATTCCTTTTTTAAAAGAGCATGAAAACAGAGAACATCTATTTTTGGAAACTTATCAAGTTCTTTGTCACACTTTTCTGCTACCTTGAAGTCCCACAGTCACACTATTGTATATATTTTCATTTAAGAACATGATAAGGTAAGAATAATGAATAGGTAAAGTAAAATTTCTGTTCATTCTCTCTCCCTGGACTTCCTAGAGGATCCCTCTTGCACTAAATGCTAAATATGTTTCTTAAGTGTGATTGTAGCCGGGCTCGGTGGTTCAGCCTGTAATCCCACGCCTTGGGAGGCTGAGGTGAGTGGATGGCCTGAGCCCACGGGTTCGAGACCCACCTGGGAAACTTGGCGAGGCCGCATCTCTACAATAAATCAAAAAATCAGCCGGGCGTGGCAGCGCGTGCCTGTAGTTCCAGCTGCTTGGAAGGCTGAGGCGGAAGGATCACCGGAGCCCAGCAGGTCGAGGCTGCGGTGGCCGGGAGCAGCCACTGCACTCCGGTCTGGGTGACAGAGAGAGACTCCAACTCAAAAAAAAAAAACAACAAAAAAAAACTGTGATTGTTTCCTCTGACCCTTCGATGTTCTGTCTTCAATCAGAAGTTTGAATATCTTCCCTGAGGAATATTATAGTGCCTAGAAATTGGCTCCTATTTTTTTGATCTTTTACAAATAGCTCATACTCTAAATTTTTCTGCTTAAATCAAAATAGGAGACACTAGAAGAAAAAAATACTGTACTGAAAGATTTAGGAACCGGAACAAATTATCAAAAATTATAATAAGTTCTCCAAAGGACAATTAAGGAAGTAATAGATATAACAGTCCAATGGGCAAAGATAATTTGAGTCAGATTAAGTCTTAGGTAAAGAGTTGTTTTTGGTTTTTTGAGAAACAAGCTATATAATTTTTTAAAAGACTTAGACAAAGGCACTGCATAGAAAGTTCTAGAAGGATTTTCCATTTTTGTGGCAGACAACTTTGTTTGCATGTATCATATTTATCTGCCCCACAGGATACTGAGTTTTTTCCCGTACCAGATCACCCTGTCTTTTTGCAAAGGTTCCATACTTGCCCTACTGATAGTAAGATGGGAAGTAGATCATATTTAGTCTAAATCAATCCCTTCATCTTGCTGGTGATTGGTGTAGGAATGGGTGTAACACAATTTTGACTGATGAGATATGAGATTCTGTTGCCCCAAGAAAGATACGGAAAGAGTGAATCCACCACCTGTACTTCCAATCATTGAAAATTGCTATTTGGAGCCATGGAAGGTGGGTTCAGGAGGGAATAGGCCTGAGAACAATCAACAGATTGAGGATGGCAGAGTGAAAAGACAGGGAAAATTCTAGGTCTTCATGGATATTGTTTAGCTGCAGAATTAACTAGGCTTGGAAACTCATTTCAGAACCTGTTATGTGTGTGAGATATATTTGTATGTATTTATATGTGTGTGTATATATATCTCTATATATTTGCAGCTAAGGTTATTATCTGAAGTTGAAATAGTCTTAACTAATGATTTCATCAGTCCTACAATTATTTTGGATGATATGGGTACTGACAAATTTAAAATAACTGGGAAAAGTTATATGCTCTATTGCTTGTATTTATCAAGGACTGACCGTCAGCTCTGAGGAGTTTTGAATTATCTACCAGCAAATAGTTAAGGCTTATGTAATAGCCAATTACTGATTGAAATTCCAGGCTATTAATTATATACTAGGGAAGCCATTCACATACTGATTGGTTACATTAGACTGGAAACCTCACCTTTTTCTTTTTGGGACTTTACCACCATATTATTTTTACTGCATCTGCATCTTTGTTTTCCCGTGCACAAATATTCTGTGATACCATCATCATTTTTAATCCTTCTATGACTATGAGAACATACTGTCTAAGGCCAGAGACAAATGTGTTGTTTCCATTAGCCTTTTCTTGCTTAGTGTTTAAAGGCAAGATTGTTCATTCTGAGCTACCCTACAGAATCACTATCAAGCATTATTTGCAAGGACTGTGGAATTCATTCATTACGTACAGAATAAACTGTGAACAAGCAGATGGTCAATATGGGATTACTGAGTGAGAAAATTAAAATTCATATGGTAATAAGTTAAGATAACCCTCAATTTATACTTACTGGCAGAATACGGGGAATTGGGGAAGTAAAACACAGTTATAGTAATGGCTCTCCTTGTAACAAATGCTTTGCAACTGACAAGTATAGAGAGAAGAGAGGTAGCAGTGTATTTTTCATTAGAAGTCAATAGACTCCGCGAAGCTGTCAAATGTTAACTAGCTTTCCTTCTGCTCTTTGCAAAAAGGTTAATGGATACAGCACATTTTCCAATGTGACTCTGAAAAACAAAGAATTACAAATGGTATGTGGTGGTATTTGTTTTTCTTCTTTTTTACCCTACTGTATGTAAAATCTAGAGATTGAATGCCACATCAAAACTCTCAGCCTTCAAAAAAGTGTTAGTGACCCCATGTATGTGTATCTGTGCCTGGTCATAGGGTGGAGGAGGGATGGTCTCAAGCTATACTAGAGGGGTTGTCAATGAATCACTGAATTTTAGATTGTAATGTTTGAGATAAAACTTTATCCATTTGGGAATCCAATCTTTAACCTTAACCCTTTGTAGAACACATTCTTCATGTACCACGCATCTAGTTTATTCCAAAATATTGTGCGGGTATTTGTTATTTCAAAAATGTATCATTCATGTCAAAGAGTATAGCTAACCTGTATGTACATATTCAAATAACAAAGTTAATAAGCAGCTTCTAGTCTTTTCTGGTAAGGAAGAAAACATTATCAACACTATCCCCCTCTTCTGCCCAGGAAGTACACCCTGAATTGCACTTCAGATTGACCATTCTCTTGATTTTCTTCATAGTTTTGCCATATACATATGCATTCCTAATCATGACTAGGTTTAGTCTGGCATGTTTCGGGATGCTTCATTCACGGAGTCACATTGTATGTGCTCCTGTGTGTCTTGCTATATCCACTTGGAGCTCTGCTTTGGAGATTCATTCTAAGAAATGGTTCATTCAGTTGTCTCATCTCTAGGAATCTGTTGCTATACACACTGCTGCTTTAAACATCCTTGTGTATGTTTCCTGGTG
Organism: Carlito syrichta; assembly: GCF_000164805.1. Taxonomy (NCBI): domain Eukaryota; kingdom Metazoa; phylum Chordata; class Mammalia; order Primates; family Tarsiidae; genus Carlito; species Carlito syrichta. Next base: position 90,720 of record NW_007247076.1, read on the forward strand.
CATTTGGGACGTTACTGGGGTGTATATCTAGGAACAAAACTATTGAATTGCAGTAGTTGTACAAATTCATATTCTCATCAACAGGAAATAAAAGCTTCTGAACTATTTTCAGTGTTTAAAAATGTTGCCAGTCTGGTGAATATAAAGTTACCCAGATCGTAAGTTTTATTTGCATATAAATAAAAACTAATGTCGTAAGGACATTTTTCACAAGTTTATTTACCATTTTTGTTTCCTTTGTTGCAGTTATTTTCCTATTAAAAAGTGTTTGTCTCTATCATTTTGGGGTGCTTCTTTACATACTTTGGGCACTAACACATTATTGGTTAACCGTGTGGAAAATGGCTATGGCCATGGTTTATGCTTTCACTATTTTTATAATACACATTGATAAGCAGCTGTTCTTAATTTTAGTGGGCTCAGACGTATAAATTTTTTGTTATGTTTTGTGCATTTTATAAATTTCAAAAAAAATGCCCTGTTTTTATTTGATAAAATTTACACAATACTTTCTTTTTAGATATTTCTTTGCATAATAACTTTTTAATCTACCTGAATTTTTTTGTAGCTGTTTATGGATAAACAGTTCTCTTGTACCATTTCCTAAATAATATATATTTCTTACTAAACTCTAATATCACATTTGTTATAGATCAAGTTTTCATAGTTATCTATGATTACCTGTGTTTCCTTATCAATTGGTCTGTTTTTCTATCCCTGTCTCAAAAGTGTTTTGATTTAAATATTATTCTGCAATGTTTCATCCACCAGAAAAATGTCTGCCAACCTTTTTCTTCTTCTTCAGAAATGTGTTTAATAACCATATCTTTTTCTTTTTGATATAGATTTTAAAAACACAATTTCAAGTTCCATGAGAACATCATTGTAGTTTTGATAGAAATTAAACTGAATTTGGGGTGATTAGATTTGTGTCTTTCCTATTTTGATTTTCCTATCCACGAGTGTGGTATACATATCTCTCTCTAGCTATTTAAGTCTTCCTCAAATTCTTTGATTAATTTTTAATTATTTTCTATTTCTGAAATATTTTGTGACTATATGTGTACACATATATGTATATCGATATGTTTTAAGTATTTTTTTAAGAATTAAAGTAATGCAATTAATTATATTGACATATTTGACAAACTTGCTAAATTGCTTTATTAATTCTGATAATTTCCAATTCTAAACCAGAGGCTGGCGCTTTTTTTTTTTCCTGTAAAGGACCAGATAGTAAACATTTTGGACTTTGAGGGCCATATGGTCTTTGTAGGTATTACTCAATTGTGCCATTGTAGCATGAAAGCAGCCATAACCAATACATAAATAAATAAGCACGGTATGGCTGCTTTCCAATAAAATTTCATTTACAGAAACAGGTGGTGAACTAGTTTTTGCCTGTGGGCTATTGTTTGCTAATCCCTGTGCTTGGCTATCATAGCAACTGCCAATAACAATGTTGGTTCTTTCCTTTTATTCTTATTTTCAAAATTCATTTATTCACCTATTTTTAACTACATTATCTAGAAAATCTAGAATACCCTTTAACAGAAATATTGACAGTGGACATCTAAGTCTTGTTGCTGGTTTGAAGGAGCATGTTTCTGATAGTTCACCGATGGGTGATATTTGCTATCGATTCATACAGATAAACTTCATAAAATTATAGAAAGTTTCCTCTGTTCCTAATGAGTGATCAATTTGATTATAATTGTTCCCCCTGCATTTAAATATTAAGATATTTGAATGGTTCTTCTCTTTTTTTTTTTTTTTTTTGGAATGCTTACCTTTTTCTCTTACTCTTTGTGTCTGGTTTGGAATGGAGGCTAAAAGAACTACACTAGATGAGTTCAAGACATACGCGGGGAGTCCCCCCAACACCCACAATTTATTTATAAAACATCGGGTATTTATTCTTACATCTTTAAACTCCAGCCATCTTCCAGATATTCTCAGTTTGATGCGACATACCCATCCCAATGCTTTTTCCGCTGCTCAAAGCGGTTTTTGAACTGGTCCCTTTCAATGCCTGCTGGCGCTTCTGCCGTTTTGTGCTTCACCTCTTCTGCATCCGCAAGACGTTTCCCTTTCGGGACGGCTGCCATCTGGGGAAACAAACAAGCGAAAACGTAGCTGGGGATGACATCTGGTGAACAGGGAGAGCGGAGCCGTGTGGCACTGCCGTTTCTGAGCAAAACCTGGGGAACACGCAGCGTGGTGTGGGCAAGTGCGCTCGTAAATCACTCCTCATGAAACAGGCAGATGCCCCAAAAGATGTTTTTTAAAATCACTGAAGCCAAACACAGCCTTTCACGAGAATACTAGCTGGAACACGGATGCTGATGGGTTCCCAGAACACGTACCTAGGGAGGAAGCCCTGCCCTCCAAAAGACAATGCCGGTGTTGGTATTAAATTAATTCATCTATGAGTTTTAAAATAACTTTTATAAAATCTGCCCCTGGCGCTTAAAATCCCTTAACTACTGATTTGATTTTATTTCTTTTAGCAAGTACAGAATTATTCAATTTTTCTATGATTTTTATTGTTTGGTGATGTGTATTGTTCTACAAATGTATTTAATTAAACTTTCTTGTCTTTTATTTTGTTTTATTTTTTTGAGTGGGAGTCTCACTCTGTCGCCCAGACTGGGGTGCAGTGGCCGCTCCCGGCCCCCGCAGCCTCGACCCGCTGGGCTCCGGCCATCCTTCCGCCTCAACCTTCCACGTAGCTGGAACTACAGGCATGCACTACCACGCCCAGCTAATTTTTTGATTTTATTGTAGAGATGAGGTCTCGCTGCCCAGGCGGGTCTCGAACCCGCGGGCTCAGGCCATCCACTCACCTCAGCCTCCCTAAGGCGCGGGATGACAGGCTGCGCTACCGAGCCCGGCTTAAACTTTCATTTTTGTTAACACGAAATTATTGTTTATCTCTTTAACCATCTTTTAAATTTCTGCAACATTTGTAGCTATATACCTGTCTTTATTCTTAATAATATTTGAGTCTCTTCTGCATATTGCTAGATCAATTTTGCCAAAATATTGCCAATTTTATTAATCTTCACATAAAAATTATGAGGTTTTTATTAATCTCTGTATTTTTTTTTTCTATTTCATAAAATTCTTTTATCTTTTTATTACCTTTAATTCATTAGTATTTTACTGTTTTGCTCTTAATCTTTTTGGTTGAACACTTAACTTACTAATGTTTAGGTTCTCGTCCTTTTTGATAGAAACATTATGTATTTATGTATTTATTTGTTTTCAGTTCTTAATATGCCTGAAATATGTATTATAGCTTCCCTAAATCTTTTTTTCTCAAAACCTAGCATTCCAGTATTTCTCAACTGGCTTATACATAATTTTGATAGAAATATTTAAAACAACAAGTTTTCCTCTGCCTCTTTAAACATCTCCTATAATTTTTAATACTTTGTTTTAATTATTATGTAAAATTATAAATGTAAAATTATGTAAATGTAACATACTCATGTAAAATTATTTTATATTTATATTATGATTTATTCTTTGACTAATGACTTATTTGAAAATGTGTTTTTAAATTTCCAAACAGATTTTATAGTTATAATATTGATTTTTCACTTGAAAACATTGTGATCAGATACTGTTTTATATTATTCCAATTTGTTGATCTCTTATTACCTAGCATATAGTCAATTCCAGTAAGCACAGAAAACAAAATGAAAAAACAAAAACACTGTTTTCTCCAGTTCCTTTGTGAAGGGTTGTCTATCTGTATATGATTTCAAATGTGTTAATTATGTGTGCAAGAATTTCATACCCTTACTATTTTCTTTTTCTTAATATATCAACAACCAATGAGAGAGGTGTATTACAATATTTTTCTAACTTTTCCTTGAAGCACTGCCAAGTGATCTCACACACACACACACACACACACACACACACACACACACACACACACTAAGTGTACACAATCTATAATGTTTACATCTCCCTGTTAAGTTGACGTTTTGTCCATGTTTTTTCAGAAATGCACTTAAAGTACATTTTTATATTAATATGTCTGTCACAGTTTTCAATTAGTTGATTTTTACCTTTCATATACTTTCAAAGTTTCTCTAACTTTTTTGCTTCATCTGTATCTTTTGTAAATAGCATGAGACTACAATTTTATATTAAAAAATCTTTTTTTTCAGTTTTCTTTCATTCTTTATTTAAATTTTTTTATTTTAAAGATGTGGGGTACAATTCAGGATTAAGTATACAAACATTCATTATGCAGGTACCCTCGTTGATGAGGTATGCCCTCTGCTTCCCTGGCAGTTTTCTACTACTGCCAATCCTGCCCTCCCACCTCCCAGCAGTTTTCCACTGCTGCCAATCCTCTTCTTAGTATTATGATAATTGTTCAAGGTTCGCTTATGTATGAGAACATATGATACTCAGTTCTTTGTTTCTTTGATAGATCACTCAGTATTATAGCCTCTAAGTCCATCCAAGCTACTGTGAAGTTCATAATTTTGTCTTTATTTTGCCGCATAATATTCCATCAGGTATATATATACCACTTTTCTTATCCAGTCCTCTTTTGATGATTCTTTATTTTTATCATTCTGATTGTTACATAAGGCACAAATGGATACAGAACAATGTGATGTTATATTTCCTTCTTGATTCATTTTTTAAAATCTTAATATTGTATTAATTATCAAACCAAGAATGGCATATTGTTCTAATCACATCACTTGAAAATGGGTTTATTTTCAGGTATATGGATTTGATTTAGAAACTGTTTTTCCTGCATTCTCTGTTATTCATGGCACTTGATGACCACACACTTAAAATGCTCCCTGGCCAGAGCACAGAAGTCTTGAGGGGTCAGTGTAGAAATGCTTCATGGTTTGACAAGATGCAGGCAGGTTGAATATGACTTTTATAATGTGGTTGTGAGCCTAGCTTATGGTATGAATTCATACTTGTCCCTCTTAACCGAAAATCTTAGCATGAGAAATGTCAGTGCAAAAAAGGTCCTGAATGTATTTGTTTTTCAGGGAAGAGTATAGTCCATTTACATTTAGTAAATGACTGACATATTTGTATTTTTGAGTCTATTTTTATATTTATAAAATGTTCTCATTTTTTTTAATTCAGTTGTTCCTTCTCTGCTAAATATACTGTTTCTAATATTTTAATAGTCATTCTTAAAAGTAATATAAAATAACCAAGGAAAGTCTTTATGACATCTTTACACCACCACTGAACAATAAATGGCCATTCCCAAATTATAACTTTTCCAGTGCTTTACTTCCTTCCTATTTTAACACTAGGTCATGTTGTTATTGTTTCATAGAGTCAATGTTTGTTTAGATTTATATGTTCTTTCTTTCATCTCACACTGTCCTTCTAAAAATCTTTTCTCTTCCTGGAGTTATTGGAAGAGTCTTTACCAGGGATCTGTTGGTTATAAATTCTCTCAATTTTGTGAAGACAAAAAAGAAAAAAAAAACTTTATTTCACACTTCTTGAAAATTTTTTCAGGTCTATGATTAAAGTTATTTTTTTCCTCAGACCATTGAAGTTATATTCTACTTCTTTCTGACTCATGCTGTCATAAATCTAGATTTCTAGTAATTTTTTGTTTGAAATCTGTTGAGTTTTTGAAGACTGACAATTAATACTTTTCTCTAGTTCTAGAAAATTCTGTTACCTTTTCAAGTAGTGCCTGGTACTCCATTTCAATAGCCCTTCTCTCTAATATCTTTCAGAAGGTCTTAGTAGATGAACACTTGACATGTTCACTTTAATTCCTGCAATTCTTAATCTCTCCTAAATATTTTGCTTTTCACTTTTTCTTCATGATACAATCTTTGTCAATTCTTTCCATCTATTTCGCCATTTACTATTACTCATCCAAGTGTAAGTTATCTTGTTTGGCTCATCATTCACTGAGTTTTTAAATTTCAGTTATTATAGTTTTCATTTCCAGAAGGAAGTTCCACATAGTTCTTTTTGTCTGCCTGAACATTTTTGTATCATGTCCTGTTATTATCCTCTTGTATTACTTCAAATATACTAGCCAGATAAATTTTGTAATCAGTATATAATTATTCCAAATTGATTCTGAAGTTGTTGTTTCTGGGAAGTCTTACTCATGATGGCTGGTTATCTTGTTTATACATTGGGTACTTATTTCAGATACTGTCTTTCAAGAGGAGATTTGACAATGATTTTCTTAGGAGCACTACCAACATTCAATATCTTAATGATTGACAGGCCACACAGAGCATGTGAATATTGGTCTCAACTCCACCTGAGGGCCAGTTATAGAATGAATTATTGAGGGCCACCTTCTTTCCTTTCAAACAGAATCAGTGTCCAGAACAATATAAGCTATAGGTGAGTGTTTTTTTCTCCATAAACTATTGTTGAAATCACTCATATTTATGAAATTTCCTTCTGTGAGGCAGGGCTAGTTTTCTAGATTCCCTTTTCCTTGAGTGTGTCTTCTTTCAGAGGTCCTGACTTTGTGCAGGCTCTAGGTTTTGTCTTATGACCCTTTATACCCCTTGGAAGGCAATGCTGTGAACCACATGGCATAGGCCAATAGCCCAGGCAGTCACAAACTCCAGTGCTCACATACAGAACATGCAATTCTGGCAATTTTTGGTACCTAGGAATTCCCCACATTGTCTACTTGTTCAGAGGTGTATTCACATACTTTAAAAAATAATATTTTTAGGCTGAGCATGGTGGCTAACACATATAATTTCAGCACTCTGGGACACAGAGAGGGAGGATTGTTTAAATCCAGGAGTTTAAGATCAGCCTGGGCAACATAGTGAGAACTCATCTCTACAAGATATCAAAAAAATTAGCTGGGTGTGTTGGCAAGCGTCTGTAGTCTCAGCTACTCTGGAGACTGAGGCAAAAGGATAGCCTGAGCCTAGAATGTCAAGGCTACAGTGAGCTGTGATTATGCCACTGCCCTCCAGCCTGGGAAACGGAGTAATACCCTGACTCATAATAATAATAATGATGATAATAATAATAATAATAATAATGAATATTGGGTTCATTATATTGTCAAAGCAAAAATCAGTCCATCATTTTATGTGGCCACGAGTACACATCATAGACTTTTATACTGGAACAACCATTTTCCCTTTCTGTAGTTACAATTTTAGTAACTTACTCCCTTTCAGTTTATCATATAAAAAGATAAGTAAATTCCACACAATTATTTCTGCAAATCTATTAAGTGTTGTAGGAGGTGAGTCATGACAGACATTCTGAGCATAGTGTGTGTGGCTACATTTGCACCCTGTTGCAAATCTGGTGCCAGAAACAATCCTGCCATATAGCACATCCTTGAGAAAGATTTGCTGAATGAATTAATTTTGGCATGTAAGTAAATATGCGATGCATTGAAAGTGTCTTCCCCAAATCCCACTTTCTTCATTTCTTTCTAATTGCTATCCACTCTATTTTTATCTTTTAAAGTGGTAGTTAGCCTGTTTGCTTAGATACATACTAATCTGAAGAAATAGCATGCACAATTTTTGTTCTATCACTATTTTTTAAAAATGTGAATTAATATAAATCTTTTTCAATTATTTTTACATACCTTAACAGCTTCATTGACCCTGAAATGATCCTAACTGAATAGGTCTTCTTTAACTGCTGTATTTTCCCTTTGTTGTCTGGTTTCTTGAATACTTCTGGGAGGGCTCTATATGTGTTTCAACTTGTTGGTGCTTAGGTAGCATTTTCTTCGTCTCTTTCACATCATTCTTATGCATTAACACAGTAAGTTGTGCTAAAATGCTAAAATTCTGGAACTAGACTTGTTTAATAACTAAAGTTTTATGTGACATTGGAACAAAGTTTCCTAATCCCTTTATTCCATCAAGAGCCCCAACTATAAATATCCATCAGAAATTAATATTTGGGTTTGAAAGTTCTTGATTAAGCATATGCACAAAAAATATATTAAACAATGTGATTCATTAATGTTGTTTAATATGTGTGACTCTCTCTGCAGCAGCTTCAGTGAAATGAGTACCCACAACTGAAAAACACAGACTTATTTCATATGGAGTATGTAGGACTAGAGAGAATTTCAAATTTTATATTATATTCAACTTTCTAAGATACCTGAAAGTTCAATGTAGAAACATATTTAAAACTCGTCCCTGATCTTTTTCGGTAAAAATGCATTTGTATGCAAATTATACTGTACAGTGTACACCTGAAAGTGTATTGCTCTGCATTTTTCTTAAGCCCCAGCAAAATAGTTAAAGGACGTCTGAAGGATGTTTGATTTGAAAATGCTTCTGAATAAGAATGTAAAATAAATTTCAAAACAATTTCTTCAGACCTGCCACAAGATTGGTATGTGGTATAAAACGGACTCAATATTCAAAAGGCTTTGTTTTCACTGACCTTATTAGTGCTAACAATGGCCCGTGGCATAATTTGTTCTACATGCACAGGGCAATATGGAAGGTGTATATTGATACCAACATTTTGCTTGAAGTCACGTTTTCTGACCAGGTCAGTGATAGAAAGACCAGAGGTGAAAGGAAGGATAGGAGGTTGGAAAGAACATTTGCTTTGGAAACTGAATTACCAGCTTAAATCTTTTCTTTGCTGTTTACGAGGTCTACAATTTTGGAAAAGCTTTTAATTGCCTCTAAGACTTGACTTCCTTATTTATAGATATATACAAAATATTTAAAGTTAATAAAAAGTATTTTAAATGGGATATTGTAACCTTTTAAGGCTATCTTTCAAAACGACTATTCATCTAAATTACATTCAGGGGCAAGTTCTCTGTCTCTAGACTAAATCTGATAAAAGATGTGGTTAAATTTACTTGCATTATTCATTATAGTCTCTGGGGATTAGAGGAAAAGAGAAATGCAAAAATACTTCAAGTTCTCCTTGTTTCTTTAAATAAAACATAGCACACCTGTAAAAATGTGAAGGCCAAACTATGTGTGGAGCGCCTACTATTCTATATCCATATTAGAGATTCCTTCTAATATTATGGTTAAAAACTGATAATTGACATATATTCCAGTTAAATTTTCTTATGTCATCACACACACACACACACACACACACA
>NW_007247076.1:100514-101273 GCF_000164805.1 Carlito syrichta
AGTCCATCTATTTAAAAAATAACATAAAATGAGAGATGAAAATATTACCTACAATATCCACATTCACACATCACATTTGATTTATGTTGCCTGCCTCTCCCACCCAACTTCCACTTTTGTCTTCTTTATACTCTATGATAAGAGTTCATGTAATTATTTCTCATTTCAATTAGAATGTATGTTTCTTAATATCAAGGATATTTTTCATCCCTAGCCCCTAGGTCCATACTTCAAATAATTTGACTGCCTAACAAGAATTTTTAATAATGAATAAGTGAGTGAGGGAGAAGGGAGGAAAGGGAGGATAGAGAAGAAAATATAAACTCTATAAACCATGATGGACGCCTCTCTCTAGGGAGAAATTCCTAAGACACATTCCACAAACTAACGTTATTTGGAAATTGACATTCCCCCATACCCATCTGCCAAACAGTGCAAAAAAGAGGTCTGCAATCACTAGAGAAGTTTAAATCTAGATGATTGTGAAAAAAATAAGAATATAGTTTATTCAGAACACACCTTGTCATCGACTTTTATAGAAACGGATGCTTAGTTGTCATTGAATATCTATTTTCTGGGTTATTGTAGTTTCCAGCTGCAGAAACCTCAGGCAAATGACATAACCTCTGTGACTCAGAATCCCTATAGGCAAAATGAAGATAAAAATATCAGCTTTCCCTATTTTAAAAAGTCATGAAAATCAAATGAGTTAATATAAAGTAACGTGATGGTCATGTTCAATAAAAAATATTTGACAGG
>NW_007247076.1:102862-142436 GCF_000164805.1 Carlito syrichta
TAAGTGACTTTCTCAAGGCATCAAACAAAACCAATATTCTCACCTCAGTAGCATCCCAGTTATTATATAAAAATAATTTGTGCAATTACTAAAATTTTCATTATCTTACTTTCTTTTTCATTTGACTAGTTCATTAGTTATGAATTACCTTGTTTTATGCATGCTATTTAGCTTCCTTTCATACGAACCTGCCCTGAATTCAATTATCCATGAATTAAGTTCAGTCAACTGACAGCAATTCACACAAAGCAAACAAAGAACAATAAGATACTTACCTGGCAGGGGAGATACCATGATCACGAAGGTGGTTTTCCCAGGGCGAGGCTTATCCATTGCACTCCGGATGTGCTGACCCCTGCGATTTCCCCAAATGTGGGAAACTCGACTGCTAAAAAGAACAATAAGAAGCAGGACCTCTCCAATTTTAGCCCAATTCATGAAATGGCAGAATTGTTTGCATGACAAACCATATATGTAACAGGCTAAACCATAACAGATCATCACAAGGCTATAATCTAAGGACTTCCATGAACACACAAAAAGATAAGTTTCCCCACATGACTGTGAGGATTTGTGTGGTTCATATATGCCCAGTATTATACAGTATAGCATATAATGTTATAATATGGGGTATAGTGTATACTATTATAAAATAGATTGTTTAAAGAGCTAATAATAATCTGTACATGTTTCACAAATATCTTTATATCTAATCTACGTTTTCTAAACTTATTTTTTTCTCTTGAGTTTTGTCCCCCCCAATAATTATAATAGCTAAATCCTGATGCCTTACTGTGTTCCAGAAATTGTTTCAAGGGTTTTTTATAAATTACAACACAGTAACCAGTCTGCTAATTTTCACATGCCTGTTGTATGAGAGGGGACAATCCTAGCACATTAGGAGAGATGATCTTGTTTCATCTCCCTTCTAACAGCTGATGAAATTAGAGAGTCCTCGAGAGAAAGTTGTAATGACTGTAGGCTACACAGCTTGAAAATGACTTCATTATCCCAGCTTCTCTCTTCTTAGGAAAGATAACCTGCTACCTCTGTAGTGGCTGTCATGGAGGTTACACATGGTGATGATACTCAAGGGACCAAAAGATGAGGATTATGGAGTTGGACTCTGAGAGAACCATGGAGAATATAAGAAAGACAGCTGGATACAATTCTAGGGACAGCAAACATTAGATTTCCTTGAGGAAGTCACTTAATACTAAGCCTTTACTAGAGTTTGAATAGGTGGGGAATTAGATGACATATAGATCTCTTATTTTGCCAAGTGTCTTTTTTTTTTAAACAGATGGTCAAAAATGAGACACAGAAAGTTTAAGTGGTACCTAGAATCATAGAGTTAATTGTAGAGCTGGGATGTTACCAGTTTTGCAAGGCTATGACAATAATTTCTACTTTAGGTTTGAAAAATCAAGTAAAGTATGTGGTATATGAGGTCTCACAATTATGTCTGTGAACTCATCCTAGAAAGAGTGCTGCATAATTCATTACTGAATATCACTATGGTCACCTTAAATGTCCTCTCCTTGGGAAGCAATGCACCAATGGCAGTGCCTAATCTACCTGTCAAAGCAATTTTGGAACTCTTTCACTGAAATAGCCATCTAAGCTCTCATTTTGAGAATGCCAGAATTTGAATTAGAACAACAAATAAATATTAAATTTCTTGTTAAACTTGGCAAAAGTGGAAGTAAAATAAGGAACCTGTTAGTGCAAATTTATGGAAATAATGCCATGAAGAACACAGCAATGTACAAATGGATTAAGCATTTTTCTGGGGGGAGAGAAAGCATTGCTGAAGAGGAGCAGTCAGGATGGCCTGAAATGAGCAAAACTGATGAAAACTTGACAAAAGTTCAACAAATTATGCATAAAAATTATCAGCTGACTGTAAGGAGCATAGCAGACCAAATAAATATTGATAAAGAAACAATTAGGAAAAATCTTAATCAAAAATCTTAGCATGAGAAAGGTGTGCAAAACTTGTCCTGCAGGAGCTCTTTCATCACGACAATGTGCCAGCTCGTTCAGCAATCTCTGTGAGGAAGTTTTCGGCCAGTAAATAAATAACTGTATTGGAACATCCTTCCTACTCACCTGACCTGGTCCCCCATGACTTTTTTATTTACCTAAAGATAAAGGAAATATTGAAAAGAAGACATTTTGATCTTATTCAGGACATCAGGAGATTATGAAGCCAGTTCTGATGGCCATTCTAGAAAATTAGTTCCAAAATTGCTCTGATGGGTAGACTGGGTGCTGTTGTCACTGCGTAGCTTCCCAGGAAAGTACTTCAAAGGTGACCATAGTGATATTCAGCAATGAAGTATGTAGTACTTTTTTCTATGATGAGTTCACAAACTTGATTGTTAGAACTCATATCACTGAAAACTGGTCTTAATTCCATTTTGTCTGAGACAGAGGATTTTTCTTGGGCATAGACTTTAAGTGCTAACACTGGAAAGGCTCTGGGCAAACCAAGGAGTTGATTACTTAGGTTTTATGTATTTTTATGTATTAGATTATTTCATGGAAATCCTGTGTATATTTAATGTATTAGAGTATTTCACATAAATTCTGTGCACAGAGATCAGAATATTTTTAGTTGAAAAAATACACGCTCTCCCTCAAACTAAAGAGTATCTAAGATTCAAACTAAAGAATCATGTGTTCTAAGGGTCATAACCTGATAATAGTTCAGGCATGCTGAGAGAACACTGAAGTAAGAGAATACTGAAGAAAGAGAATACTGAAGAAAGATCCATGGTTACATAGAGTGGGAGAATTTAGTTGACCAGTGAGAGAAAATAAATTCCTGGCAAAAACTGCTTTAAGCTAAACCAGGATAAATTCATCTTAAACTAGGCATATATAAGTTAATATTTTTGCTTTTTCATTTGTTATTATTCTATTTTGCTTTTAGACATTTTTACTATAGCACAAAGAGAAGGAAAGACACAGCATAGGAAATTCAAAGGAGAAATGTTCAAATATTTATAAACCATAATTTTCTGAGAAGCAAAACTACAAATTGAAGCATGAGAAAACAGGACAATATTTGGTTTACATACATTTTTAATCTCATGACCACTAGGTATTTTTAAATTATGTGACAGTAAGTAGATTTTCAGCATGGCTCAGGAGATGTGAATTCTCTTCCCAATGAGAACAATGGGAAAGACCCTGAATCAATCAGTTTTTCTTTGTTGAGCCTCATTTGCTTCTTCTATAAAGAAGGGCTTTTGGAGTAGAAGAGTTCCAAGTTCCCTTCCGATTCAAACACTAATTTGGAAATCACACAATTCAAGTTCTGGTTATTTGGATCTCGTTTTACATTTATATCTCACGCTAGAAAGATGACATCATCTCCATCTTTCATTCCCAGTGAGATTGGGTAGGCGAACAGCAAGAAACGTGCTCTAATTGGACAGATCTCGCTTTGAATCTCACTTCCAGAACGTGATGGGAGCACCTCAGGTGGTGTAAACTTTTAAAGTCTAGGATGGATCTTTTGAAAGTGATGTGACTTGTAACCAAATCACAGTGTAATTGTAATGTTTGATAGACACTGTGGCAACGTCTGGCACATTGTAAACAGTTCCTAATTTTTTTTCTTGCTTACTTTCCTTTCTGGTTGGGCTAACATAATAAGCATCTTGTACCTAAAAGATTAAAAAACAATAAATAACTTGCAAAATAATAAGTTATTACTCTCCACTTGTAATGAATATTTGCCCCCACTCCAACAGAAAAATCACCTCTTTGTCATCATCCCGACCTGTCTTTCCAAATACTAGGTTAATCTCTCTTCACAACAATTAAAATAAAAGTGAAATAAAGAATACAAATATGAAATCTATAGCAGCACTAAATCTCCCTTTTGGATTTCTAGAAATACTTATTCCTAATGATTCCCTGGCAATTTCAGTAATTAGTATAAATGATTTAAATTAAAGCATTTTTGGCTCAATGACAATAACTACAGCTACTATGCTTATTTGTTGTATGAATTGCTGCAAACTACTTCTTTCTCCCCACAGTAATGTTAATTTGTTCTGGTAGTAGCAGAAGAGAGTAATTGTCTTATCATATCAGCTACTCTGTTGGCAAAGAGTTACTTTAATTTTTCACTGAATTTATACAGAATGTATTAGAAGCAGATTCTGTTCTTGAGTTGAGATCACTCATTCCCCATATTTATGCATCTATAAATATATGTATATATCTTCAATATAATTATTTAGTGCATATACATCACATACACATGCATACACTTACATATAAGTAATGCTTTAAAATGTTACTGTATTTATAGGTATTGATTTCATTCAAAGCACATGGACATCATCCACTGTCCTAATTTGAAGAATCATTCTCCAAAGGGGCTGAACAAATTCCAATTTGCAATACCAAGTAAACTCATATGGAAAGGATTATCATTTTTCTTAATGAGTGGTGCTCTGACCCCTTCACTCAAGGTCAGGCTGTGAAAATGTGAATGTGACTCATGAGGCATGCATATTCATTCGACACAGAGATACATATACACCAATCTTTGTTTTCATATAAGTTACTGATATAGCAGAGATTTCTCATTAAAAGAGAATTTTTGTGGTTGAAATCTGTTGCTAACTTATCAAAGCACCTGTCTGCTTTAACAACATATATGGCATTCGATCCACTTCCTGGATAGACTTTGGCAGCTGAAATACACACCCAGGATCTGTCCCTACTGAAATTAATTACTCACTTGCAATCTGTTTTATTCATGTCCAAAAGACCTTCATGCAGAGTTGAGGATCCCTGGGCTGGGAGTGAATAATAGCTCTCCTCCCTCCTCACAGGGTGATTCATCCTATACTATAGCTACAGCCTCTGTCTTCTCTCACCTGAGCTGCTACAAGATTGTTCTGATTGGCCTGCCAGTATCTAATCCTACCTCTATCAAATACGTTCCACATTGCAGTCAAATCCAATCATGCCTCTCTCTTGCTTAAAAGCATTCAGTGACTTCCAAAGCTAAATGATTAACATGACAGAGGTGTCTCCTGGTGTTCTGTCTTGTTGTCCCTCTGCCTTGTGATCTCTGCTCTAGCCATATTGAGGCACTTGCACCTCCCAGAATTTGTTATCTGTATTCTTGTTTCCAGGTTTTTGCATATTCTGTGGTCCTTACTAACATTGCTAGCCTTCTTTCTCATCTACCTCCAGAGCTTCACTGGTTAACTTGTAGTTTCTCACCTTTAGGTGTCAATGTAGCCATGACTCCAAGAATCCTTCCCTGACACTTGTCCAACTTTTTCGCAAGAGCTGATGAGATGTTTCTATATGGTATCATAGACCTTGTACTTTTCTATATATAAGACGTGCCATACTATATCATAATTGCTGATTTACATCTTTGTCTCTCCCATAAGATTTTCTTATAAATACCTTGAACATAAGGCTATCTTATTAGCTATTACATCTCTAGCAAAATGCCCAGCACTCAATAGATGCTAATAAATGTTGCTTAAGGAATAAAGAAAAATAATTAAGATTAGTTATGACACAAGTCATGTGTTTATGAGATGTGTTTATTCATTAGAATGCCAAACAAGAATAAAACTCCAAAGCTAGGAAATATACTCTACTCAACAAATGAGAAATATGAAAACTTAAAATCTTCATGATCTCTTCTCTTTATAAAGACTTTTAAATTCATTTGCATTTGAAATTCTTATTAATTAATTATACCAACCGGAGAAAGACAAGATAAATAAGCAATAATCTACAAAATTTATTTTCTTCTTTCTAGTTCAAGGAAAACAAATTTGGAGAAATTAATCTTATTCCTAGCCTTTACTGTTCACTCCCCACATAACTCATTTAACTACCATATTTTAATTACTTTACTTACTGTTCTGGTTCCTATTATTGTGTAACAAATTATACCAAATTTAATGATGTAAGAAGTGATGATAATTCAGTATTATTCTCATGGTTCTGAGAGTTGACAAGATTTGGCTATGTAGTTGTTACTCAGTACCTCTCATGAAGTTTTAGTCATGGGGCTGGTATTATTTTGATGGCATCCTCATTTACGTGTCTGGTGATGGATGCTGGCTGTCAGCTGGGACTTCAGTGAGAACAGCCAAAACACTCCAGCATGGCCTCTCCGTGTGAACTGGGCTTCCTCACAGCATGGAGGCCAGGTTCCAAGTAGGAGCTGCCTGTCGTTTCCTAACCTTTCAAAAACCAGCAAGTTCATTTCTCTTGCATTTACTCTTTAGAGAGAAATTCAGAAGGACTTCTGTCCACATTTAAAGGGAAGATAATTGAGCTCTACTTCTTGAGGGGAGGAAGGATAGGAAACTTGTGGGCGTGTTTTAAAGTCACAAACTGACCTAACCTCTAGGTTCCAAACATTCTTCTTTCTAGTTGGATTATTCCTTCTTTTCTACTTCTCTCACTACAGATAAGCTTCCTCAGTGATTAGTTGTCTATTCTTAATACACCTGTGTGCATGTTTTGCTTTATATCTGTGAGGTGAGCTTAGATATTATAGAAGTATGTATGCACTGGCATTTGAAACCCTATGTCCATGTGGATATAAACATGCTTGTGCTGGATCTGAAAGAAAGGGTAGCTATGTAGTTCCATGAGAGGAAGCATACAGGTGTTCTATGACGAACTCCTAAAGGTCACCAGACTCCTCTTCTCTTTTCCTGTTAGAGCTACTGTTCTGCACAGGGAAAACTTTGAACTATTTATTTCTATTTGGGGGAATACTAATTTTTTAAGACTTTGGTTTACTTTGTATGAGTCAAAATGGTAGATTCTCTTTTAAAATGTTCTGTTTGCAGTGATGAAGTGTTTTGAAAATAGTAGTGATTATTGGACAATATTGTGAATATAATAAATGCCACTGAATTGCATATTAAAAAATTTTAATATGGAAAACTGTATTATAATTTTTAAATACAAAAATAATTTAAATTTGTTCAATTGGTAATGTTATATACCCAAGACCAATGAATTATATACTTTTGATAGGTAAATTGTATGGTATATGAATTGTATCTCAATGAAGTTGTTAAAAAATGTTTGGAATATAGACCTTATACTGTTCATAACTCTAGAGAAAAAGACCTGAGTTATATTATATTCAACATAAAAAGAAACTAGACTATATCCTGTGCAACCAGCATATCTACAAATTGATATGGGATCTACTGTACTTTATTGGTCTGTTACTCAAGTACTTCATGTCACCTTTTAGTCTTCCAAGATTTCTGTTATGTCTTTTTGTGTTTGTTTGTTTGTTTGTTTGTTTGACTTGTGGACAATTACCAGAAGTTCTCAGCCTGAATAATGGTTGCACTAAATCTACCCTCACACTAAATGAATATCATCTATACACCCAAAGGACAGACACTGTTCCTAACTTAAAACGCAAGAAATCTCAGTCAGGCAGTACCTAGTTATAGATGACCTATGCAGAAATTATTTTCAATTCTGTATATAACCTTTTCCTCTGTTTTATATCTAATGACTTCAATCATTAAAATTCTTGGCTTCCAAATGAAAATGTGGGTGTGGAATCAGCATATGGAAAAATAAAAGTTCAAAATTTAAAAAAAGTAAACAAATAAAAACATGTGAGTGTGACAGTTTGTGTTATGATTTGTTTTCATTTCAGGATGGACTTAATGAATTTTTAAAAAGTCAAATAATCCAACCTCCTAACCTTAGAGAGGCTCAGTAAAAACTTTTCAGCTTCCAGGGATAAAAAAAATGGGTGCTGGCTATAGATCACAATATCTCATTTCTTAGTGCCCTGTTTCAATTCTACTTTAGTTCAGTTCATCCTATCCCCTCCGATCGGGATCATCTGTCCTCAGTCCTTCCTCAGTTGGAGTTCAGTTTGTCAGTGAGTAGAAAACACTGAACTGGTTTGATTAATCTAAATAGACGTTTTCTGCATCGATTCTTGCCTGTTCAAAAAGTGTGTCAGAAAACAAGATCCAGATTCTAGAGTACAATATTATAAATATCATACAGCCCTAAAATGGTTCTTTTCTTCTAGTAAGCAACTAAACCAGTGGAAAAAAATCTCCAGAGGCCGTAAGATAGTATTGACTATTCACAAAATAATTTTCTAATTAGATGTCTGAAAAGTTCATGTTATCTAACCAATATGCTCCATTTCACTATTTTGGAAACATACTGATTACACTATATTTATTTAGTTTTATCTCTTTTAACGATGAACTTAAAATGACTTCAAGCCCTCTTTTCTGTAATTGTGACAAGCACAGTGTATACCTCAAGACTCAGGAGGGTAGGCGCAATAAACTGCTGTATATTTCCCATAGTCTTGGTGATCTTGTCATTAATAATTCCATGTCAGGGAACCACAGATCTGGAATAAATAATCATTGGGTTTGGAAAAATATTTTCTGTCCTATCTTCAGTCACAGTCAATCATGATACCTCTAATTTGAATTAGTCCCAGTTGATTATACCTCCAATTTGCATTAGTAACCAACACACAGAGCCTACAAAATCTTCATGAAAGGGGTATAATCTATCTATGGGAACTGCACTTTCCTTTCAAAACAATTGTGTTGTGTCTGCCCCTCTTTTGTAACTAGAAGGCAACTCACTTACCTGGTGAGTTCCCCAAAACAAAAGTAATGACATTTTCACCTAAAAGAAACAAAACTACTAGAAATTTTGCAAATCAAAACTGTCCTGGTGAAATTAAAAAACAAACAAACATTATGAAGTCACCCATCACTAGATTTGCAATAGAATAAGAAAAAACTGAAGTTTTAAAGTGTCCTCTTATTTCTCAGTAACTCCCAAGGGGTGTTTTCTATTATTATAGAACCTTGGAGAGAATTCTCAGCCTTATCAAGCCTCCTTCCTGTTTTATTACAAATATTTGACACCCTCTCTACAATTCTGAAATGAAACTCATAGATAATATAATCTGCCAGTACATACAATTTCAAAGAATCAATATAATGTCAAGATATGTAAAAGAGAAATAAGAGGATGTAACTTATCATAAAGTAATGTATAGTTCGTATGTAAATGCTTGAAAACTACACTAGAATACGAAATGAAGTGGTTACATGTTTGCATCTATTAGAAATACACTGAGAGAGCTACGAAAGCCTACTGATTCAGGTGTATTTTATTGGCTACTCAAATTTTGTTATGACAAGAATGTCAGTAATGTGATTTTCTTTTATATAATCAACAATTCTTCTAAAGTTCTGAAAATATAGTGCAATCTTCCCTAGAGTTATACAATATTACATTCAAGGTAACTTCAGTATACATTAAGATCATGCAAAAAACCACTTTGTGTTTATATTTATAAAAGAGTTATATTCTAGACTCAGAATATTAAAATAGGTTTGTGTTCCACAAAAATATCTGATAGGATATTTCAAAATCCAGCAAAAAAAGAAAAGACAATTTCTCAACATACTGTTTTTCCTGTTCAGTGCTGGATAGCTAGCAACCCAGAGTCACTCCTCTTAAGTGGCTGTCTTTCCTCCAAACCTGTGACAACCAAAAATGCCTTCATAAATTTCTGAAACGTCCCTTGGAAAGAAGTACACCCACTATGAGAACCACGTTCTAAGTTTTCCAGAGGGGCTACTGTTCCAGTGCCTGAAGCCATGTCCTAAACTGCCCTGGTTCCTCAGAAGGAAGGTTCTCCTCAAGCTACTGATGAATGAGCAAGTCACTTCTCTCAGACACGGATGGATGAACCCTGTTGGTAGGTCATCTACTGTCTTTTAACACAGTCGCAGATATTTCTAGAGTCCACGTCCTCCTCACTACGATGCTACCTTAATGTCAGCAAGAAAATCCATGGGAATTTTCTCTTGATTTGGAGCCATCGTTTTTCCTGAAACTCTTGCAGCTCCTATAGCTCCTCGAGCTCCATGTCCAGTCTCACAAACCTTGAACTTGAGGTTCATTTTTCCATACACTCTCCTCCTATTCTCTGATACACACATATGCCCTGAGCAACAAGATTACTTTCTTCTCTCACTGGGTCTTTGTCCCTTCTCGTTCTGAAATCATATTCTTATTAAAAAATCTTACTCTGATGGTCTCTCTACTACTTAATAGAGTTGAATCTATTTTCCCAATGTGACAAATCTATGCTTAATCAGGGATAGTCAAGGTTCTTCAGTGGATCCCCTGTTTACTTTCATTAAATACTGGATTAAATAATTGAATCTAGGTTATTTGTGATTAGTACTGACCAGAAGTTTCTGCCCAGAATGCACCTTTCCAGGAATAGCATCCTCAGCCTGCTTTCATTTTGCTGGTGTCAGCACAATGGCTCGCATGCTGCAAATAGAATTTCACAACAGTTCCTCACGTTTGGAGTGTTCCATGCTTTTCTTTACTTCCCTTCCTAACCCACATCTTCAAGTACGGAGGTAAAATGGAAAAAAGCCACACTGCTCTTTGGGTTAGTTTAACCCTACATTAGCTAAGCCTGGAACAAATTCTTCCCCAAAGGAAAATCTGGTTGTAATAATAATCAAAAGAGGAGAGAAACAGTTAACCATCTTCAACTGTCTTATGATTATTATGAGGCATATTCAAGACCATTATCATGATTTACCAAGATCAGTTTTGAAACAGGCAAACTTTGGCTCTGTATTTTCAGTGGAATAAATTTTTTTGCAGCTTTGACCAAAAAAAAACAAAAACAAAAACAAAAAAACTCTATTCTTCAAACTATCCTCTTTCCCTATATTCTGTTTAGTTATTTTTCTGTTCCTATACTTCCCCTCCCCCTGACACACACACACACACACACACACACACACACACACACACACACCTTTGTGGGTAAAGATAAGTAATGACAAGTCACATTGTACACTGCTGTTGTCCTGTGATTTGAGTCTGTGTCTAGTTGCTGCCTGCTGGCATGAGCAAGTGTATTTCTTAATCTAGTTCACACAATTACTGCCCAAAGAAAGATCACTGTTTGTTTGTTTTCTTAATTTTGCTAAAGAGGCCTGTGCATTTCAGGGTGTAGCTTAGAAAGAAAAGCAGCAGGAAAGGGAAGTGCACTTAATGAAAACACAGCCAACAGCTCAGAGCTTCACACATTGGAGCCCCCGCAGCTCTGATGGCCTGCTTTTCAGAGCAAAGGAACCTTTCCACCAATGTTGTGGGCACAAGTTCACAGCACATTAAGGAATGAAGCATTCTTATTACATGACATTCCACTCAACTGAGTTATCAAGGGACACAAAATAAAGATTCTAGTTCCTCTTTTCCTACTAAAGCCAGGGCAAAAGTTATGAAAACTAATCCTTCCTAGCTGTTTTGTTCAGAGATATAGAAATGGTGACAGTGATAGAAATTATAATTGCTATTTATAAAATGCCTAGTTTGTGCCATGTCTATTACTTAATTATCCATTTGTATTAATTTTATGCCTGACCTAAACTCTGTAAGACGAGCAGAATTACACAAAGAAAGTGTTTTGGGGAGAAAGAAGTTTCCATTGCCTTTAAATTATAGCCTGTTTATAACAAATTATTATTTGAGTACTCCCTGAATGTTAAATCTTAGCCTGATAACATCCACTGTATATATTTTAAATTTTGTGTATGAGTTTTAGAGCCACATTTCACTTATATTCAATTGCTTTAAATGAATTGAATATGTCTCAATACAACATTTCAACATTTTAATCTAGTTGATTAGCTATTTCATTGGGGCAAAATTGTTGGACTACATTTACTATCATGACCTAAATGGACATCCAGGAAATAATTTCATTGTTTCATTTTTTTATATAAAATTCCACAATGGTTTTCTAATTGTAAAGAGTATCATGGCTTAGCCTAAAAATTTCACTTCCAAATATTTTCTTTTGAAATTGAGGTTTCTGATAATTTGATATTTGACTCATTTTACTCTACATTTTGGTTTTGTTTTACATATTTTCATCTATTTAAAATAATAATAATAAATATTTTAAAATCAATTGCTAGAAGAAAAAATCATGAAACCAAATTCAGACATTAATTAAGGAGAGTAATTATATGGAAATATATTAACTATATTAAATATAATAAGAGAATTAAAAATATAAAAAGAAAGTCAGATGCTGTGGCTCAGGTCTTGAAATCCCTGCACTTTGGGAGGCCAAGGTGGGAGGATCACTTGAGGCTAGGAGTTTGAGATCAACCCAGGCTACATACAAAAATCCTGTCTCCTAAAAATTCAAAAGTTAGTTGGGTGTGGAGTCACTTGTCTATAGTGCCAACTACTTGAGAGCCTGAAGCAGGAAGACCACTTGAGCCCAGATGATCAAGGCTATATAGTGAGCTATGATCATGCTCTGTACTCCAGACTAGTGACAGAGAGAGAGAGAGAGAGAGAGAGAGAGAGAGAGAGAGAGAGAGAGAAATTTTCTCAAAAAAATAAAATAAAAATATAAAAAGAAGTTAAATTATAAAACGTATTCTCTAGTCTTTTAAAAGCTCCTTTACCAGTCGGGCTCGGTGGCTCAGCCTGTAATCCCGCGCCTTTGGGAGGCTGAGGTGAGTGGATTGCCTGAGCCCACGGGTTTGAGACCCGCCTGGGCAGCAAGACCTCATCTCTACAATAAATCAAAAATCAGCCGGGGCGTGGTAGTACATGCCTATAATTCCAGCTACTCGGAAGGCTGAGGTGGAAGGATCGCCGGAGCCCAGCAGGTCGAGGCTGCGGTGGCCGGGAGCAGCCACTGCACTCCAGTCTGGGCGACCGAGTGAGACTCCAACTCCAAAAAAAAAAAAAAAAGCTCCTTTATCATTCATATACTCAATTATAAGGTATATTATTTCATAATTTTGATATGTCATATCCTTTAGAGCTATCATTCAGTCTTTTTGTAGGTGTTATATGAAAACCATGATTTATTTCCACTACTAAAAATTTTGGAAAAACTTAAGATAAGTCTATAATTAAGATAAGTATAAATAATGGTGGAATTATAGAATCATTCATCAGATTGCAATTTCCAAAGCTCAGAATAGGAAAGATAGCTTTTCTGGGGTGTTCTGCCTTCTAGAATGTTATCCAGACCAGCCATGACAGAGGGATTTTTTCTATCAATTCTGCTCCAGTTCATGTAGACATAGTTGGAAGGAACCACGCAAGAAATCAGTCATCAAAGTCTCTATCTCAAAGTTATCATTTATTATAGTAAATCCTAGAATTTATTAGTGCCTCAATAATTGATTATCTGTATGTTCATTGCCATCAGTGCTAAAAAGTATTACAGATTTGAAATTAGTTTGTCTTACCCTAGGATCTCTCAAGAGCAGAGACATAAAAAGACACATACACGGGTAGCTTTATAATGTTATACCAGAATGCAGGACAAAGGAGTGGCAGGGATATGAAACAGAAGAAGAAAAAGCCAATCAAGAATGCATTGCTGCAATACCCCATTACAGGCCACTGGTGTGTGCTCTTACCTGAATTCTCTGAGGAACATAATGCACTACATCTCTACATCTCTGAACCACCCACATAAGAGACCAAAAAAGAAGCATTATCCTCAGCTTCTCCCATTGATCTGTATGAGGGTACTGATGTCCATGAGGAAGTGTCAGTACCCTCATTCTCCCAAGTTGCATTTGGGTTCACACCAGTTATTTGTTTCGGCGTGTTCTGTGAGGTAGCATTGAAGAGGCCCCAAGACAGGAAGTCTTCATCAGGAAATATGATCAGTGATGTTCACTTATTGGAGTCTGTTTGAAGCCTATGCCTAACTAATCACCACTGCAATGGATGAGACTGGGGCTAAGATAATTTGAAATGATACACAAAAGACTCCAATACAGTTTTTCAATGACTCATCTTCTCTTAACCATCAAAATCAAAGATACCGATTGCAAAAAAGATGACCATTTGTTAGCATTCAGGTCATAGTAGCTGCACAATTGAGGTAGAAAGCTGTGGCAAATAATCAAACCCAACTGTGTCTAAAGACAGATTATTAATATCATACAGCTCATGTAATAATATGATGTGAGCCGAGTTCGGTGGCTCAGCCTGTAATCCCACGCCTTTGGGAGACTGAGGTGAGTGGATTGCCTGAGCCCGCGGGTTCAAGACCCGCCTGGGCAGCGAGACCTCATCTCTACAATAAATCAAAAAATCAGCCAGGTGTGGTAGCGCATGCCTGGAATTCCAGCTACTCGGAAGGCTGAGGCGGAAGGATCGCCGGAGCCCAGCAGGTGGAGGCTGCGGTGGCCAGGAGCGGCCACTGCACTCCAGTCTGGGCGACAGAGTGAGACTCCAACTCAAAAAAATAAAATAAAATAAAATAAAATAAAATAAAAATAATATGATGTGGTCCATATGAAATGGAAACTTGTGTGCTGAAGTATGAGGCCGAGACAGTATAATCAAAGAAAATATCCATTCTGCATATCTCATACTTTACAGATATTATTTAACTTATGATAGTCTGTTTGAAATAAGAAAAGATCAATTAAACCCATTTTTATTATAAGGCTTATTTTTCTCCTATACATTATATTTTTTGCTGTTGCTTAAGAGAGTGAGAAATCAAGAGAGAAAGTGGAATAGTGTGTACGCATATGACAGTGAGAGAGACAGAGAGAGAGAGAGAGGGAGAGAGAGAGGAAAGAGAGATTGATTACAAGTTCTTGCTTTGAATTTTTTTCTTGGAAAAAAAAAGTGTTAAATGTGAAATAGCGCTCTGAAACACTTTACAGTCCATTCAGTTTCTTTTAGAAAATAATAGTTGGATTGAAATGAACACTTTAGAAGATATTTCATTTCTTGGCATTTAAAATCAATATTTTTCTCACTGTCATGAATATTTTTTGGAGAAGCCTTGGCAGCTATTTTTGTCCATCGTAATTGTGGGTCTACTGTAGGTGAAGATGGAACACCTTTCTCTCATTATTAAGAGCTTAGTAGCCCTGAGCTAAAGGCTGTGATTCTTCATGTCACCACTGTGGTGGCAAATAAGAATTCCCGTTTAGTTTCAAGTAACCTCATTTGTCAAGAAGACTGTATTTCAAGCTTATATAGATTTAAAGCAAATAAAAACCAGACAGCTAAACGCCCTTATGGTCATAAATTGCATTCATCCATTAGAGAAGAGTTAAACTAATAGGATATTAATTTTTCAGACATACCAACCTATTCACATTTAATTTTTTTAAGCATGGGATGCTAATTTAATTTTCAAATTGTATCTCCATTAGTGATAGTGTCGATATGCTGCTAATGGGAACGAGCACTTACAGGAGCCACATCCCAAAGCTAGGGAGATTTCAAATTCCCTAAACTTTACTACGAATATGAAAAGGGAAATACGTTAGGAGAATGTTCTACACAGCACTTTTAAGAAAGATATTTTTAAGTAAAAGCTTTGAAACTGTTCTCAAGTCTTTCTTTATGCTTTCAATTTTAGCCTGAGTTGATCAAGACTTTTAAAAAAGGTCATGTTTTGAGAAACTTTAAATCTGTTTCAATCTTGAAATGACAAACCTTTCAAGTCAAATGACTTAACCCCTCAAGGGGGAGAAATGCACAAGGGTCCCTCTGTGCCTCAAATAAACTTCGGGCTTCTTACTAAAGTCACATGTGCTACTCACTTTTGTAGCTTTATAAACCCTTTTTGAGTTCAGATCCTTTGTATGTTTTGTTTGTCCACTATCTTGTCAATCACTTAAAAATGCTGAACCTTGGCTGCACATTTAGTATATGACACAATTAAAAATTCAACAAAATCATAAGCTTATTAATGATGCAATGAGCCAACTTGACATACATGATTATGACTACTCTTGCCAAATCCCCATTGACCTCCTTCCATAGCCAGTAGACACTAACATTCTGAAGATCAAAAAAAGCTACAGGCCAAGCTCTCATTGACATAATTTATTTACACCACTTCAACATATAGAGGTTTGGAATTTTCTAGGAACCTATCAAGTTTACCATGTATTATCTGTCTTCCCATCATTACCAAACTGATTTTTCTAAATCCCTGATCAATATTTTTTATTAACCAATTGATCTAAATTATGTTTCAAACGTGTGTGTATCTCTATGAGAATATGCAAAAGAAAAAAACTGAAACATCAAAATCTTCTTACAACTTTTCTAGAGTCTTCATTAGGGACTCACTATCTGTTTTAAATATAGCATTTTATTGCCCAATTTACTCTAATACCATATTTGAATATATAAACAACTTCAAGGAAAATCTTACTTTTTTTTATAAGTACTATTACTTTTTCATAAAATCAAAACTCTAGAAGCAATGTTGCAGACTAGGAGAATTTGTAGTTGAAAATTTATTGTGTCTTGCAGTTGGGTTGTGAATAAACATCAATGAAACATTCTCCATCATGGAAAAAATGTCTATGGTTGACTCTTAAACTAGACACCTAGACCTTGCTTTTAGAGTAAAACCCAGGAATTACCATTTTTACCAGCAACTTCATATTCAACAACATTTAGCAAATCTATCATTTTGATTATGTTTAAATTTCACTCTGCTTTGAATAAATAATTTTGTATTATCCCTTTGTTTTAGAAATAATAAAATTGATCTCAGGAAAATATTGTAATTAGCTAGACTTTGGGATTTGAAATGGCTCCACAAAGTAGTGCTTCATTCACAGAATTTTTTTTTTTTTTTTTGGAGGGATTACTAAAGGCAGCCTATACCTTTTATTTCAATATTTTAGTATTTCACCATTGATCATGATATTTCAAAACCTAGTTCTAATGACAAAGTTAATATGAATTTGGACTATGTTGATGAAAGTACAATGTTCAGAATAAAGGAGATTATAATTCCTTTTTTTTTCTGCAAACATCACACTTTGCCTGGCATATTGCTTTTGGTCCTGGACACCATGTTTTAAGAAGGAACAAGTCTCGCACATCCAGAGGAAAGCATCTGTGAACTGAAGGAACATACACAGAGACATAACTAGTGATATTGGTCCCTGGATAAGCAGTCCTAATTGTGTCCTCAAAGTGATTTTGCCACCGATAATGTGGCTTAAAGATGATATTATGAAGAAGTCATGCCAATCAGAAAGTTTAGCATTTAAGCTATTCTTACTAGACAGTTACTAAACTCTAAGAATTATTATTTTGAATTTAGTTCTCTAAGTGTAGGCGATCTAAGGCAAAGTCTGGTTACTTTTTTAAAAAATGAGGACTATCTGAGAGATTTTGGGCTTTTGAGAGAAGGGAACAGAAGAAAAGACTTTATGGGATTGATTTATTGGTCAGAGTTCTGAAGTATAAGCAACAGAATCCTCTCTGGCTAGCTTAGACAGAAAAGATGTATAAAAGGATATTAGGTGACTCACAAAATCTCACAAGCATCAGAGAGTAAGCTGGGCAGTTTCCTTGCAAAAACTCTGAATTTGAGTTCTGTACTGTGTTCTGCTCTCACCACTGCTGGCAACGACCTCACAGTCAACTCAAACACAAGAGACATTTGAGACCTGATGCCCCAGCTCAGGACAGTTTCACTGTGTCACTAACTTGATCACAAACTCCATACAGCTGCTTCCCCTATTATTCACTGCCCAACAACAGAAGCCTTGCAGTGATACACTTGATTGGCAAAGACTGGGTCATGTGCCTGTGCTCAGTTGAAAAGGAGGCTAGTGAAGCAGGTTGTCTGGCTTTTACTTGGGCAAGTGGGATCATGATGCAGAAATTTCCCTAACATGAGAAAGAAGATCTAAAGATGGTGGGAAGAGCCACTATAAAATTATATTTATTGATTAGCATGTGCCAGGGTTTTCACTTGGCTCTTGGTTATGGAGATAAATACTTTTATAGACAGTAGCTCTTAGAAATACAGCTGGGTCCCTAGCACTTTCCAGGATGCAGAGCGAGTGGCATTTTTAAGAAATCAACAAAGCTCTTCCAGGGAAGAAGTTGCCAGGACAGACTGCCAGCTCCAGGCTCTGCCTCAACACTGCAGCACCTGGCCGGCCACTGACAGCAAAACTGTGGTGTGGAGTGAGCACAGCAAGGGAGTTCAGAGGCAGAACCCCACTGGGGAAGACAAAAGAGGCACCCTGCCACCATCGTGAAAACTAAACAGGAAAGTGCTCTGACTTACTCACCAAGAAGCAACAGACCCAATCCAATCTCTGTGACCAGTAGATTAAATTACTCAGGGTTGATCATGACCCAGAGAGAATATCTTAAAAGCACAAACTCCAGAGGGACAGGGAGTGCTGAGTCTCAGACACCTCACCCACTACCCGAATTCAACTGCAGGACAAATGGTGTAGCCAGAAAAGGATGAGGAAGACCTCAGAAGAGATCAGTGGTAAGTCTGGGGCTACCCCAACTCCCTTCTCCCCTGCAATACTCTACATCAGACCCACATGGCTGGGGCATGACTGAGAGGGACGAACCCAGGCAGAGCTTGACTGTCAGTTACCAGTCAGGATAGGAGGACTCTACTCCAGGATAAGCCTGGCTGGAGCACCTCCAACCAGTTCCTGGGGAAGAGGCAATCCCACACTTCCCCACCTGAGGGGATCCTCTTGACCAAATGAGAGTGGGAGGGGAGGACTGAAGCTCCACCCACTACCACCACCTCTTCCTCCTTTCCCTAGCTGGATACTGGGGAGATTAGGAAAGAAGCCAAAGCCCTGGAGGAGACAGCAGAGGGGCAGCTGAGAGGCACAATTATAGAATCTACCACATGAGGACAGATTTATTTATTTATTTTTTAATATTTGTCCTTTGTGTATGCATATGTACAGAGGGTTCTATCTGCATCCCTCCCCCACCCCCCTTTTATTTTCTTTTTCTTTCCTTTCTTCTTTTTTTCTTTATTCTTTCATTTTTTTGGTTTCTGTTTATGTGTGTACAAGAAGGTTTGAGTGTTCATCTTTAATTTTTGTTTGTTTGTTTTGCTCTTTTGTTCTTCTCTTTTTTAGTTTAATGTGTAAGGCTGCAATTTGAATTCCTGTTTTTTTCTTTTCTTTTCTTTCTTTTTTCTCTTTTTATCCTCCTTTCATTTTGGGTTGGGCATGCATGTGTGTGCTTGGTTCTCCTGGGGTTTTTTGTTGTTTTGTTGTTATTCTAGTTTGCTTTGCTTTGTTGTTATTTGCTTGCTTGCTATTCTAGTTTGTTTGGTGTGTGTCTGTTTAATTGGATTTTGCTTTGGTTTCTACTTTTGTTCTGTGTGTGCTTTTTTAAATTTATGTACATCCTATTTTATTCTACTTTTCCTGTACTCCTCATTGCTATTACTGTACCTTGGACTCAGGGGGTACACACATGTACCCATTGCATTGTCATATAGAGTGGTGGTGGGGAGTGGATCTCAGGGAACTCATACCAGAATCAGTGAACCTTGTGATCTGCAAGTAGTTTCTGAATCCTAGCTCCCTATCCTCCATCTTATTTGACTCTCAAAACTACAAGAGACAGCAAAGTTTCCCACTCACAGCCCTGCTTCAAAACAGAGCAAATTCAGAGCCCTGATCATGGAAGAACAGTTGGCTGAGCAAACATCAGAAGTGAAAGCTGCTCCCACTGCCACTGAATAATGGAACTAAAGAGAAAAGAAAGAGATCCGTCACAAATGAGGAAAATAAACGAAGGTACACAGGCAACTCCCAGTGTTACAAAGATAAAATGCCTGAAAAATCAGACTTCAGATCCCAAACAATGGAAATCATCTAAAACTGACACCAGAATAAAACAGAGATTAGGGAATGGATGGAAAGAGTGAATGACTTAAGAAAAACAAGATGCAACACTGAAAGAACTTGTAACAGGGATTTTGACCTTAAAAAATTTCATCCAGGAAATAATTAACAAGACAACAAGCAAGGAAAGCAGAATTAATCAAGCAGAAGAAAGAATCTTAGAACTTGAAAACCAAAACATGGAATTAACCCGATCTGTAAAAAAACATAGAAAACAAACTCAGAAAGAAAGAACAAATCCTCCAAGAGATGTGTGATTATATCAAGAGGCTGAACCTATGCCTGATTGGTATCCCAGGGAAATGGAGAATATCTTGGAGCAAGTATTCTAGAAGGTTATCCAAGGATATTTTCTCCATGTCATGAGAGACGTGACCATCCAAATATGAGATACAAAGAACCTCCACAAGACATCAAATGAGAAGACCAATCCCTAGATGCATAGTAATTCACCTACATGAAGTGGGAACAAAAGGAAAAATCCTTAAGGTAGCAAGAGAGAAAGTTCAGACCACCTACCAGGGAAAACCAGTCAGAATAGCAACAGACTAACTGGCAGAAACACTACAAGCTAGAAGAGACTGGAGTCTAATATTCAAAGTCCTCAAAGATAAACAATTTCAACCAGAAATTTCCTACCCAGCCAAGCTCAGCTTCATCAGCAATGGAGAATTAAAATCCTTTCCAGACATCCAATCCCTAAGACATTATGCAGCTTCCAGAACAGTGCTACAGGAGAGGCTTAAAATGGTCTTAAGCACAGAAGAAAAAAAAATAATAATATCAACACACTTCCCAAGAGAACAGCAGAACACAGAATCAAGAGAGAATACTTCACAACTGCAAACTTGAAAACGCACACATGCATCAACCCAAAAGCTAAAAGAAAATAAACAAAGAAAAAACTTTGTAAGAACTTCATGATGGAGATAGACAATCCCATTTCAATAATCAGCCTGAACATGAATGGACTCAATGTACCACTGAAACAATAACAAACTGAATTAAAAAAAAAAATGACCCAATAATTTGCTGTATCCAGGAAACCCACCTCACCACAAAGGATGCACAAAGACCCAAAGTTAGAGGATGATTAATAAGTTTACAGGGGAATGGATCACAAAAGAAGGCAAGAGTTGTGTTCCTAATATCAGACAAGATAACCTTTAAGCTATCAAAAATTTTAAAAGTTATGGAAGGACACTACATAATGATAAAAGGTCCAATCCATCAACAAGAAATATTCACCTTAAATATATATGTACCCAACACAGGAGCACCAGAGTTTGTAAAGCAACTACTAAGTAAACTAAAAAAAGATACTGACTCTAACACTATTATAGATGGGATTTTAAATACCCCACTAACAACCCTAGATAGATGATCGAGGCAAAAAGTCAGTGAAAAGATCCAGAACCTCAACCTGACACTCGACCAAATGAACTTAAGATACCTACAGATTACTCCAGATAACTCCACCCAAAACCCAAAGAATATACATTCTACTAATCACCACATAGAATATACTCCGAGATCGATCACATCCTTGACCAGAAATCAATCATAAACAAATTTCATAAGATCAAAATACTGTTGTGCACCTTTGCAAGAACATGGTGGAATAAAAATAAGTATCAACACCAACAAAATTCCCCCAAACCCAAAGACATGGACACTAAACAACAGAATGCCAAATGACTACTGGGTCAACACAGAAATCAAAACAGAAATTAAAAGATTCCTGGAAAACAATGAAAACAAAGAAAAATCCTACCAAAACCGCTGAGATGCCATGAAAACAGTTCTAAGACAGAAATTTATATCTCTACAAACACACATCAAGAAAATGGAAATATCACCCAAGGGAGTTGGAAAGACAAGACCACCAAAACTCTAAGTTTAGCAGAATAATAAAGATCACCAAAGTAAAAGACCAAATATGGGACACATAAGGCAAAAATATCATAGAAAAAAATCAACAAAACAAAAAGCTAGTTCTTTGCAAGAATAAACAAGATTGATAGACTCCTAGCAAGAATTACCAAATAAAAGAGAGAAAAAGCCCAAAAAGCACAATCAAAAATGCAAAAGATCAAATCACAACTAACAATGAAAAAACAAAAAATATTATCAGATATTACAGTGCACACCTATATGGAAACAAACTTGATAACCAAAATGAAATGGAAGATGTTATGACATCACACAAAGACATTGAGAAACTAAATAGACCAATAACAACCCAGGAAACTGACTCTATCATAAGAAAACTACCTACCAAAAAAAAGCCCTGGACCAGATCACCTTCCACTGGAATTTCTACAAAAATTACAAGGAGGAGCTGATACCAATCCTATTGAAAGTATTCCAGGCAATTGAGAAAAATTGATTTCTCCCCAAATCATTTTATGAAGCTAACATCACATTGATAATCAAACTGGGTAAACATCCAAAAAAAAAAGAGAGAGAGAGAACTATAGGCCAATATCCCTAATGAACAGAGATGCAAAAATTCTCAGCAAGATTCTACAAATCAGACCCAGCCACACATCCAAAAATCGACCACCATTACCAAGTAGGTTTCATCCCAGGATCCAGGACTGATTCAACATTCTCAAAACCATAAGTGTAATTAAATACATCAACAGTTGTATAAACAAGAACCATATGATAATATCATTAGCTGCAGAAAAAACTTTTAATAAAATCCAGCATTTCTTCTCGATGAAAACCCTTAAGCACCTATGCATAGAAGGAACATACCTCAAAATAGTCTATGATAAACCTACAACCAGCATATTGCTAAATGGACAAAAACTAGAAACATTTCCCCTGAAAATCGCAAGAAGACAAGGCTGCCCATTCTCATCCCTCTTGTTCAACATTGTGTTGGAATTCTAGCTATAGCAATTAGACAAGAGAAGGAAATCAGGGGTATCCAAATAGGGAAAGAGGAAGTTAAGTTATTCCTCTGTGCTGATGATATCCTATACCTTGAAAACCCAAGAGAATCTGTCAAAAACCTACTTTCACTGATAAAGGACTTTGGCAAAGTCTCAGGGTGCAAAATAAATGTGCAAAAGACAGTTGTATTCTTTCTTTTAAGCAAGATTTATTGAGAAGACAGAAAAGCTCCCACATACCAACAACAAGCAGCCAGAGAACCAAATAGAAAGCCCAATCCCAGTCACAATAGTCATACACGCAAAAATGAAATTCCTTGGCATCTTCCTAACCAGAAAATTTACAGACCTTTACAATGAAAACTACAAAACACTGCTCAAAGAAATCCAAGAAGACACAAATGGAAAAATACACCATGCTCGTGGATAGGAAGAATCATTATTGTTAAGATGTCCATCCTACCAAAGGCAACCTACAGATTCAACACAATGCCCATTAATCTATCAGCATAATTCTTCTCAGACCTAGAACAAGAATACAGAATTTCATATGGAAATATGAATGAACATGAATAGCCAAAACAATACTTATCAAAAGAAACTAAGCAGGAGTATCACATTCCCAGACTTTAAACTTTACTATAAGGCTACAACAAACATAACAGCCTGGTATTGGTACAAGAATAGGCATATGGACCAATAGAACAGGATAGAGATTCCAGAAGCAAAGCTTCAATTTCTCAACCAACACATCTTCGACAAAGGTGCCACCAACAACCACTGGGAGCTGAGAACCTATTCAGTAAATGTTGCTGGGAAAACTGGCTGGCCACATGAAGAAGATTGAAATAGAATCCCTACCTACCACCATACACAAAAATCAACTCTAAACAAATCAAAGACCTAAAGGTAAAACCTCAAACTATAAGAACCTTAGAAAACGCAGGAGACACCCTTATGGAAATTGGAACTGGCAACAAATTCCCCGATCAAAGCCCCAAGTGCCCATGCCATAAGAGAGAAGATAGACAAGTGGGACCTCATCAAACTGAAAATCTTCTGAAAGCAAAAGAAACCATCAAGAGAGCAGGGAGACAACTCCCAGAATGGGAAACAAATATTTTCCAGCTGTATATCTGGCAAAGACCTAACATTCAGGATCTATAAGGAACTCAAATGTGCTGAAAGGAAAACAGCAAACAGTCCCGTTAAAAAGTGAGCAAAAGATGTGAATTGACATTTCTCAAAAGAAGATGCACGGGCAGCCAACAGACACATGAAAAAGTGCTCAGCCTCACTATCAGAGAAATGCAAACCAAAACCACATTGAGATACCACCTAACCCCAGTAAGAATGTCCATCACTAATAAAACAAACAACAACAGATGCTGGCCAGGATACAGAGAAAAAGGAATGCTTCTACACTGCTGTGAGAATGCAAACTGGTGCAACCTTTTTGGAAACAGTGTGACGACTTCTGAAAGAACTAGAAATTGACCTTCCATAGGACCCAGCAATCCCCCTACTGGGAGTATACCCATAGGAATTCAAATCATTCTACTAAAAAGATTCCTGCACATGCATGTTTATTGTAGTACTATTCACAATAGCAAAAACATGGATCCAACCATCCTGCCTATCAAAACCGCACTGGATAAAAAAACGTGGTACCCCTACACAATGAAATATTACACAGCCATAAAGAACGACAAACGTACAGACTTCACAGCAACTTCGATGGATTTAAAGTCTATCCTACTCAATGACCTATCACAGAAATAAAGAACAGGGTACCATCTGTTCTCACTCATAAGTGGACCTGAACATTTACTGTAATCTTATAAGAAAGTGATTGACAGTAGTTGGATACTACCTGGGTGGGTGGAGGGGTACAACCTCAATAAGGGTACTTGATCTCAAACCACACAAAGTGGGGACCAAAGGCAATCCTAAACTTTACCTGTGCAATGACCACTTGTATACCTAATCCTGAATTGTAACTCACATCTTTAAAATTAAAAAATATAGCCGGGCTCGGTGGCTCAGCCTGTAATCCCGCGATTTGGGAGGCCGAGGTGAATGGATTGCCTGAGTCCGCGGGTTCGAGACCCGGCTGGGCAACTTGGCAAGACCTCATCTCTACAATAAATCAAAAAATCAGACAGGCATGGTAGCACGCGCCTGTAATTCCGGCTACTCGGAAGGCTGAGGCGGAAGGATTGCCGGAGCCCAGCAGGTCGAGGCTGGGGTGGCCGAGAGCAGCCACTGCACTCCAGTCAGGGCGACAGAGTGAGACTCCAACTCAAAAAAAATTAAATTAAATTAAATTAAAATATATAAATATATTTGTAACAAAAGTTTGCTTTTAAATTTAAAAAAATAAAGTTAACACCATTGGTTTGACAATAGTAGTAAATAACAGTAAGAAAGTGAGTTTGGGGTATTATTTTCTCCTAGACTATACATTCCATCAAAGGAGGAATTTTTGAATATTTTTTCATTGCTTTATCTCCACTAATTAGAACAGTGCCTAGCACAAAGTAGCTATTACTTGAATGAAAGAATGAATGATTGGCACTTCTGAGGGCTTGCTGTGTGCTAAGCACTCTGCTAAGCCCTTTTATGTGTCATTCCACAAGCCTCACAGCAACACTGTGAGATATGAACTCTCAAAGTGTCCATTTTACAGGTGAGTTAATGGAGGCGTGGAGAGACTAAAGAGCTGGCCCAAGGCCACAAAGTCAGGCAGTGGCAGAGCCAGGACCCAGGTTCCTGACACCAAGGTCCATGCCCAGTATTGCCCTGCTATTCAGAGCAGGCCGCTGTAGGTAGATTGGCTCAGCCACTCTAGTAAAGACGGTCACACACACAGGTGTTTTCCTTGCTTCTACAACTATCTGTAAGTGAAGTCTACAGCAGCACATGACACAAAACTCACATAATTTGTTATTAATTTGTGTATATACAGGATAGGTATAAACATAAAAACTGCTTTACTAGATGGACCTCACTTTGAATCTTGAGGTCATTGAAAGCAGCAAGTCAAAAATGGGCAGAATGAAAATTGATATTTATGAAAGTAATATTTTCATTCGGTTTAGAAATGAGACCCAAACCTGAATTGCTTAATTTCAATCCAGAAGTTTAGGAATTAAATAATTTACTTTAACTAGTTGTCCACTTGTAGTAACATAGTTTGTAATTTCTTTTTTCCTTTATAACTTCTTTTGAAGCCCTGCTTTTTGCTTCAGTTTGGGAAAAAGAAACTCAAATAGTGTTATTATCTTATTTAATAAATTATAATGTGAAACCTTTAATGTGAAACAAATTCTAAAATTAAAAATGTAAATGAATTTTTTTAAAAAAATAAACAGAGTTATAGGAAAACCAGAGAGTAAATTTCTAATATGCCATTTGTATTAAAAATAACTTTACATTACAAAACATCTCATTAAACTTGTTTTAATCTGAATACAAAGCAGGATAGAGACTGGGAAATTTTTGCAGTAATAACTCAGTTATTTTTCTTCAGAAATGCCAATAATTAAGATGCTTAGCAATATAAGTTCATTTTATCATTGAAATCTAAGTATAATACTTTATCAAAATAATTGAAAAGTCCTAAGTAGTAAATAATAAAGAAAAAATCAGCAAATACTGAACTGTCCATAAAATCAAACTGAGAATCAATAAG
This sequence comes from Carlito syrichta, assembly GCF_000164805.1. Taxonomy (NCBI): domain Eukaryota; kingdom Metazoa; phylum Chordata; class Mammalia; order Primates; family Tarsiidae; genus Carlito; species Carlito syrichta. Next base: position 129,253 of record NW_007247076.1, read on the forward strand.
CTTCCTATGATGAAAATACATTGCAGCACAGTTTGTAAGCCTATATGTTAAAAAAAGGAACACAAGTCTGGCTAAGTAGCCAGACATTCAGAAAATGCAGATGTTGATTTCTATTCTATTCAGACAGACACTTTTTGCCTATGCACAAAATAACTCAGTTTTAATTACAGATATATATATATATATATATATATATAATAATCTTAAATTGTAAGTTTCATAATGAATATCATGGTCTTTCATTAGCTGATCAAGAAGTTCTAAGGAGTGACTGAGCCTCAAGATTAATGATAATAATAGCTCATAACTTTTTAGAGTTTACTGTGTGCCAGTTAATGTTCTAAGTGTCTTATGTGTATTCACTCATTTAGTCCTTGTAAAAAAAACTCAATAAGATAATTGTTACAATTATGATCCAAATTTTACAGATGAAGACAAAGAGAGAGGTGGGTTAAATAATTTTTCTCTGATGGCTAGCAATTGGCAAAGCCAGAATTTGAACAAAATGAGATGGACTCTCAAATTGGGTCTTGTTTTCATCACTATGCTCTACTGTCTGTAACCAAGTAATTAACGAATTAACTCACTAGCTCTTCCTCAGAGGTACACATGGTGCTTTAATATGACGTGAATGAGTTGTAGGTGAGACTGAGATTCATTGCCTTAGGCCTGGGCAGCTGTGCATCTTTAGAAAAGGACAGAGAGCTCTGTATTAACTAACAAAGGAGTATAATCTAAACGGAGAAATCATTCTGCACTTTAACCATGGGAAAGCTGTAAATGATATCTTGACATTATCTTTGAATTATCGTGGATTGAAACAAGTTCCTGTGGACACTTACAAGTGCTTAAGTTGTCGTGAAATAAATCTCCTTTACTCCTTCAACGTTTAGTAAACTAATACACGGAGGCTGGTGTGACTGCTGATTCCTTTTGGACATCAAGAAAAGGAGTGAGTTCTGACGCATGGAGCAGAAATCACCCATGTAGAGTGAACTTCGGAAATAATCCAATTTGGCAAAGACATAGCTACTATACAGAGAGAAGACTAAAAAGTTAGAAACTGTATCCTTCGTCTCTATCTCACACACTCTGTCCCAGGTCCTTAGAGGGCTTGGGAGGGATGCAAGATCTCCTCTTGTTCTAAAACATATTTGTCAAAGGACAGACTTTGACTTCCAAGTTACAGTTTTCATTAAGTTTTTTTCTAAAATGAGATGAGAGGGCCTCGAGAGGTACAGAGCTTTCGGCTTCTGAAAGAAAATTCAACACTCAATGTCCTAAGAACTGTATCCATTTTATATCTAAGATTCTAAAATTCTATGAGAGCAAACATGACAATTGCTTTTTACCTGTGAAGAGGATTCAAATTCTAGGAGGAATTGATGATACTATCATTTCATCCAGAAAAACTTCATACACCATAAAGTATTTGTTTGAAAGCCACCAGAGGCTAAGAAAATGATCCTCCTCATGAATGTTTATCATGACACTTTGTTTCCAGGGATGGCATCATAAAGCAGCATAGCTATAACTCTTTGAACTTTCTCTTATTTATGAAAAAAGCAAAATCTATAATTATTTCAACTCCAGTTTAGAGTATAAACAATGAATACTTCTCACAGAAAAAGTCCCTTTCTGTGATAGACATTTTATTAAAATTAGAAACAAAGCTGCAAAAGAGAGGTAGAATTCAATGTTCCTAAAAAACATAAGCACTTGAACACAAGATGTGAGAGAATAAAATAAAGAAAACTAATAAATAATAAAATAATTTTTCATTAGAACTTAATGAAACTGAATTTTTCAAAAGAGGCATGACATTACCTTTGAGAAACAAATGTCCTACAGATACTAACCTAAAGAAAATGCTAGAAGAAAGAATCAGGGTTTTAATCTGAGATATAGGTGCTATATACACAAAAGGCAACACTCAAAAACATGCGGTCAGTTGGGATATTTTTAATGATTACATGTAGTCACATGTCATTTCTGGACCTTCTTATGGAGGTAAAATTGAACATGCAAATGGGAGAATGCAAATTACTTAGGAGATTTAAAAATGCATGTCCTTCCTTTATTTCTACCCGTATGGTGGACTAGAAGTCTTGAAAAAAATTTCAAATATAAAACATCTAGAAATGAAGAAGACAAAACAAAAGCATATGTCCTTTAAAGGATATATCTGCAGTTAAATAAAATGAGAAAATCCCTAGAATCCAAAAAAGAATAAAGATGAAAACCAAAGTAGCAGGACAATGTTGATGTTTTGAGTTCATGAAACCATTAGGGTCAGGAAAAATGCTGGGAGTTGGAATTGTCACACAATGCACATGAAACTTCAACTCTTGAAAGGTTACGCAATAAATAAAAGAGTGAACCTTAAAAAATTATTCTAATTACAAGGTAGGGAAATCAGCAAAACCAACCTCTATGGGGAATTAGAGTGTGAGTTTTAGGTTTAAATATATACTACATGGACGATCAGGGAAACTCTGAGTCAAGAGATTTTCTTAAAGTTGATCTGGAATGTGAGTAAACCAACCACCAGGCAAAGGCATGTATTCTCTGAATATACCTTCAACTCAAATCTTACAGTGTTGACACAGAAAGCAACCACTACAATTGCAAAATACAAAATGATGCAAGCCAACATAAATGAATCAGGAAAACAACAACAACAACAAACAGTAAAAAGAGTTATTTCCCAAATAAAGGATTGAACGCAGAATATAAACTTTTTATATATGCAAAAAATAACATAGGTTTTCTTGCTAAAATGTTCAAGAAAATTAAAAATGATGTAGAAAATAAGAAAAAAGTTCTATTACAATAAGAAATTCAAATATCTAAAATTAAAAACAATGCACAATAAAATTGCAGGTTACATGATACAATTTTTTTAAAAATCACTCAGGATAAAAAATAGATGAAAAATATACAAGAAGTCTAAAGCATACTGGACAAGAGGGAATGTATAACAAAAATTAGAGTCTCAGTAAAAAAAAAGAATACACAAAATGCAGCAGAAACATTCAAAGAGATTATGACTGAGATAGCATTTTTTCAGACTTGAAGGAAGCTATAACTTCACAAATTCAAGAATAAAACTTTCAAGCAGAATGGCATATATACATATATATGTATGTGTGTATGTGTGTGTGTGTGTGTGTGTGTGTGTATGTTTTGGCATGAGATACTGCAAAATACCTCAAGTAAAGGCAGACATTAAAATCTGCCAGAGGAAAAAAAGAAAAACAGAAAATGTCGTGATCTACAAAGAAAGCTATTTAGATCAACAAAAAGAGCAGCAGTGGAAATAAGAAAAATGTACAATGATGTATTCAAAGTGCTGAGAGAAAATAATGTCAACTAAGGATTGTATACCCAGTTAAACTAATATCAAAGGATAACACAAAAAAGAAATACATTTCAAGTGAACCTGAGTAACTTTGCCAGAAATAGTCATTAGAAGTCTTCTAAAAAAAGTGTTTTAGAAAGAAAGAAAACCAAACCAAGATGAAAGAATGAACATGCAAAAAGAAATTTTGAACAGAGAAATTGGCAAATGATGGGGGTAACACTAAAAATATAACAATATTATAACATCTAATTTCAAAAATTCAAAAAATATGTTACCAAAACATTAGAAAAATGACAAGTATAATGGTAAGAGATTATACTGCTAAATAATTCTAATATTCTTGAATTTTTTGAGAAATATGATGGAGGTATTAACTTTAAACATTTTTAAAAATGTAAAATTAAAATGTTTTAAAAGTGCTCTAAAAGATGAGAAAGCAAGTATCACAGTTGAGGGAATATAATAGAATAATAATAATAATATCAATCAAAAAAACCGTAAAAGCGAATACATAAAATGCAAAACAAATATAAACCACAACACAATATGTTTGAAAATAATACAATTTCTTCCAAATATTAATATAAAATGTAAATGGACTACACTTGCCAGTTACAACAAATATTGGAAAATTTCTCCTATGTGCTATTTACAAGAGTAAAAAACATAAAGTAGAACTATTACCCAACAAGGCTAATACAAGTAAGGTAAATTACAAGGCATTCTCTCATGGGCACACACGCAAAATCAATTCCAGAAAATTAGTGACAGGAAAAAAATATTAAAGTTTCTAGATTTTAGCATAGCAAAATGTACTCATGACCTTGACATAGGAAAGTATTTCTTAAGAAAGACTCAAGAAAGCACTAACAATAAAATAAATGAAATATAAATTGGATTACATTACAGATAAGAACCAGTTTATCAGGAAAGCTTAGCAACAGAATAAAAAAGCGGCTTCAATGCCGGGCTCGGTGGCTCAACCTGTAATCCCGTGCCTTTGGGAGGCTGAGGTGAGTGGATTGCCTGAGCCCGCGGGTTCGAGACCCGCCTGGGCAGCGAGACCTCATCTCTACAATAAATCAAAAAATCAGCCGGGCGGGTAGCGCATGCCCTGTAATTCCGGCTACTTGGAAGGCTGAGGCGGAAGGATCGCCGGAGCCCAGCAGGTCGAGGCTGCAGTGGCCGGGAGCGGCCACTGCTCCAGTCTGGGCGACAGAGTGAGACTCCAACTCAAAAAAAAAAAAAAAAAAAAAGCGGCTTCAAATTAGAAGACATTGCAATCCATATATTCAACAAAAGACTCTCTTACAAATAGAAGAACAAAAAGAAATAATCTAATTAATGATAGCAAACAACTTGAAAAGGCATGTCCCATCGGAGAATGCCTACATTTCCAGTAGACATAAGTGCTCAATATCATTAGTCATTAGGGAAATGGCATTTAAGTCACAGTATTATGCTTATGGCCACTTACTAGAATAGTTTAAAAATTAAAGAACTGCAAAGGGTTAAGAAGATGTGGAACCCAAGAACTATTATATACTACTGATATGACAGAAAGTTGGTACAAATATTTAGGAAAACTATCCATATCTTCTGATCAGACACATATGATGTCTGGATTGGCAAACTTGCCACCATGTGCTTACATTGGCAGCACCGCACAAACAACTGTGTAAGGTTTCATAACCTTGCTATATCAGTGTCTCACAGTTGTGTTCATGTCAATGTGTGGTGGTGTCTTGCTGAGTGGTGTTCATTATCATTGTTGCATGTTTTTGTGTGCCATCATGAAAATGTCAGAACTTGAATTAGAGCAATGAACCAACATCAAATTTCATGTTAAACTTGGAAAGAGTGGAAGTGAAATTAGGGATGTGTTAGTCTAAGTTTATGGGGATAATGCCATGAAGAAAATGGCAGTGTACAAATGGGTTAAATGTTTTTTGTTTTGAGGGAAGAGAAACTGGCATTGATAAAGAGAGGTCAGGATGGTCAATCATGAGTAGAATTGATGAAAACCTTGCAAAAAATTCATAAAATTGTGCAACAAAATTATTGGTTGACTGTGAGAAGCATAGATAAACAAATCAACATCAATTGAAAAACAGCTAATTAGGAAAATCTTAACTGAAAATTTTGGCATGAGAAAGGTTATGCAAAAATGGTTCTACAAGAGGTCTTGCACCACGACAGTGTACCAGTTCACACAGCGCTGTCCGTAAGGATGATTTTAGCTAGTAAACAAATAACTGTTTTGGAACACCCTCCCTATTCACCTGATCTGGCCCCCAGTGACTTTTTTTTTTTTACCCAAAGATAAAGGAAATATTGAAAGAAAGATATTTTGATGGTATGCAGGACTCCAAGGGTAAAACAATGAAAGCTCTGATGGCTATTCCAGAAAAAAGAGTTCCAAAATGGCTGAGATGTCTGGTCTAGGTACTTGCATTGGTACATAGTTTTCCAAATGAAGTACTTCAAAGGTGACTATACTGATATTAAGCAATGAGGTATGTAGTACTTTTTCTAGGATGAGTTCACAAACATAATCGTCAGACCTTGAACTCCATTACCTAGCAGTTCTATTCTTAGGTAGAAACCAAAGAGTAATGCAATCATATATACACCAAAAGCTCGCACTAAAGATGCTCATAGATAGCATTATTCTTAATGTCACAAAATTAGGAACAACTCAAATGTTTATTGACAACAGAACTGATAATTTGTAATGTTTCATACAATGAATACTATAGAGTACTGAAAAAGAATAGTTACTGCTACACACAACAACATGGATCAATCCCACTAATATACTGAGTTAAAGAAAAACACATAAGCATACACACTGTATTGTACCAATAATAAAATATCCAAAACAATTAAAACTAATCTATTAGGGGAACCCCCCCCCCAAAAACAGAATAACCTTATGAAGGGTGGGCCCCTTGTAGTACAGGCTTTGGCCACTAAGTAGGTAAGTGTTCTAGAAAGCCATCAGCAACAATGTACCAGCTAGGGGTGTTGTAAAAGACTGTTTGGCTTCAATGATTTTTTTTCTTTTTTGGAGACTCAGTGTGTTTGCCCATGTCATAATGGGTGATTTACAAGCACACCTGTCCACACCATACGGAGTATTTAGTAGTTAGTGTCCAAAACCAGCATAACCACCATGCTCCACCCTCTTGATTCACCCAAACTCACCCAAAGCGACTTTGTTTATTTGTTTCCTGGGATGACAAAAGTCTTCAAAGAGAAACATTTTGCTGATGTGGAAGAGGTGAAACAAAAAAATGGCAGAAGCACTAAAAGGCATAAAAATTGACGAGTTCATAAACTTTTGAACAGTGGGGGAAAAAACATCTTGATAGGTGCACGGCATCTAACGGAGAGTAATTTGAAAGTGACTGAAGTTTAAACATTTAAGAATAAATACACATTTTTTTATCAATTAATTCCAGGTTTCGGGGGGGTCCCCCTATTGGATACTGACAACAGCAGAAATAGAGGTTGCCTTTGGGTCTTGATTAGGAGGAGTTATGACTAGGAGAAATCATGGCTAGGAAGAGACAGAAAGTCTCCTATTCTGTATATTGGACTGGGTAACTCTTATTGAGGTGGGTTGACTTTGTAAAGATCTATCAAGGAATATATTTGCAATCTGTGAATTTAAAATATAATTTGAAAAAATGCGTATGTTATTCATTCTTGTCTTCCATGTTTTGATTTCCTGACGGTGCTTCCCATTGGTTGAACCCATTGAAAACGCAGAGAGAAGGAAGCCAAATTGATATAGTTCCTAGAGGTTCAGCCTGCCAGAACTCTGAACAGGGCCACTGAGAAATGGCCACAAATGGTCACACGAGTAAGTAAATTACGTCTGATGTAAGCATACAGTGGTATATCATATACCATTACAAATTAGAGATATATGAGTTAGAAACAATTCACAGAAAAAATATTGATCATAAAAGGGAAGTGCAGAAACAAAATATAGACTTTTGAAATATTTTAAAATATAGAAAGTTATTATTTATTTTGGAGAGGTATTCATATATTAGAGGGAATAAATAAATGGTTAGGGTTAATAAATATCAAATTCCTAATAACTTTTTTCTAGGGAAGTTGAATATGGAATGTGGTTATGGATTGTATTTGTAAAGTTTTCTGTCTTAAGCTACATGGAGGTACATAAATGTTTGTTGACTCACTCCTTACACCTTTGTGAAGATTTAAAATATTTCTTTAAAAAAAGCAACTAAAAATACAACACTACCTTCATTATAATTCTGCATTGTGCAATTATTAATGTATAACTAATGAAAGTACTAAATTTTATTAATTAACTAATATATAACACTAATATATATTAGCTTGCATGATAATGTATAACACTATAATAATAATTTTATATGGTATCACAGTAAGTGGAAATAAAAACAAATTAACCATTCAAATATAAAAACAATTCTCCTGGCCAATCATTCAAGGAACATTTATTTAATTGCCTATACTGAGCAGGCCCTAATTAATAGGGCATAGCCTTTGAGTTGTTCAGTTTAGGACTAGTGTGTTGGATGTTTCTTTTCCGAGCAACTATGTGCGACCGTGAAAGTTACTTAGGGATATTAGGACCGTATGGGGCCTTAAAACACAGCAGAGAGAAGTGGTCTACACAGAGATCTAATCCTAAACTCTGACCTCATCAGCTAGTATTCTCAGGAGTACTATGAACTCATTTTTTGAACACATACATTCCGAAGAACAGTTTTTATTTTGTGGCATTTATATCTATGTACATAGATATTAAAGATATCTACCATTAAATGATTATTCCAGTTTGTATCTCATTAAAGTTATTTAATCTACTTTTCTTTTGAAGAACACTTTTAAGTATTCCTTTTTTTCTAATTATTAGCAATTTTAAATTTTATTTCCTTAGTTCATATCCTTATCCTTGAAATAATACCAAATAGAGAAGTCCTTTATTTTGTAAGCATAACACAGTCTATATGTTGTATAATCCTGGAGGCTTTCTGATGAGCCCTGCATAAGTTGAGGTCCATTTAACAAATATGATCTCATGCACTGTCAGCATATGTGTACTCACTATAATTAAAATGCAATCACAAGAAATGCATGGCAAATGAGTTTTAAGCCTCCACCGACATACGAAATAACTTTTTCCTTCCAGGGTCAATTGAACCACATTTCTCACTTATTTTGCCCTTTGTCTTCACGTAGCTCTATAATACTGAGGGGAAAATTCCCTTCCTTATTACAAAGCAACACTATAATAGATTAATTTCATTGCTCAAGCTAAGTACTTTTAAATATTACTATTTCCATGGCAATCCCCTGTCCATCTATTACACTGTCGACGGTCTACAGCTTTTTTATTCAAAATGCATTTGTAATGAGATCAAGTGCAAGCAAATTGCGGCTAAACCAATCACAGCATGCCAATTCTTGAATTAATATTCTTAAACAATGAAGATAATTTTAGAAATGCTACCGTATTTTCTCTCAGCATGGGAAGAATCAATTCACCGAGCCTTGTGATAACAAACCCTAAGACAAAATGTGGAAAAAAATAGAATCCAAATTTTTGGCCTCAAAAAATCAGTAGTTAAAACTTAGCTTTCTTCTTTATTAAGATGGGCATTTTTTCAGCTAAAGCATTTGAATATCAGAAGATTTTCTTCCCTTCTATTGCTATTTCCATGGCAGGTACTAATAATCCCTCTTCCACAAACACCTATGGCAGCTAAAACATTCCAATGTTTAGAATAACCTGAAGACTGAATTTATTTAGATAATACTCTTTAATAGTGCAAATCACTTTCAAATACAAAGACAGAATTTTCTATAATTTTTTCAGTCAAATAATTGACATATAGATACATCTTTTGTTTGAATAGACCAAAAAAATTATTTCCCCATTTTTCCTTAGTAAGGCAAAAAATTGTTTAATTACTATGGGATATTAGAGTTATTTACTTACCTCAAAAAGAAACCTTCAGTGGTCTAGTTTTTAATATTCACTTTTGTAATCTATTTCACACAAGCATTTTTTAAAAAAAAAAAAAGAAAGGAAGAAAGGGAGGGAGAGAAAAAGAAAGGAAGAATGGAGAATAAATTTAATATGATTGAGATTAACATATTAGGTAAATGTTACCAATGAAAGGTTTTTTAAGAATGGTTTAAGGAAAAAAGTAAAGTGTACCTTAATTATTTTTGGCATGTCAACTAGCTATTGTTCACCAGCTACTACAATAGTGTACAACAATAAGTTTAAAGAACCTGGTACTTTTTTAACAACTAGTAGGAATGCAGTAAGTGGTTTATGAATCAAATAAAAAGATAAGGAAGCTTTCAAAGTTTTATAATTTATTACTGAAAAAATTATTGGTAATTCTTTATTTTTGCTTTATAACTGAGGTTTTTGGTAATGAAATAAGTTCTTTAATTGAAAAATGTGAATAAGACAATTAAGTTAATTAAAATTAATTCACAATATTTAATCATACTTCATAATTTTTTGTGCACTCCTATTTGTGTCTTTTTTGCTTTCTGTTAGGGCTTTACAGGTAAGATTCACTTATGCAATTTTATTTTATGGTCTCAGAGTGCAGAGAAGTGCCTTATGTACCTAGGAAACCACTACACTGCCCAGTATTAATTCTTGTATTTAAAATGCGTTTAAATGATTCACATATTTCTTTTCCATGTTCAAAGCACTATGCTAGAGGCCAAACATAGACAGATTAAGCATGATCTTGCCTCTCTACTAAGAGTTTATAATAAATCAAGTGAAACAAATTTTTAAAAATTAATATATGCTCTAATAATATTTTGAGCTACATTCTGTGGAATCACTTAGGGTGTAATTAATTAAAAGACTGTAGGGAAGTCTTTCTCAGAAGGCCTTATGTGAACTGAACCTTGAGGAACAAGTAGAAAGCATCTCAAAGTTTAGTCACTGTGGATTGTATATGTGACTTTATAAACTTTATAGTTACTTCATAGTTTCCTTATGATTCAAGTTTAATTAAATTTTAAATAAATGTACTTAAAAAGATAGCATAATAGGACTTCCGCAAATGAAAATCCAGTATCATTTGCCATAATGTAAAGGTGAAGTTAAAAAAACAGTTATATGTTTAAAACAGGTAAAATTTTATACTTTACATAAATAGTTGCTGTTTCTACCAAAGATTTTGTTCCTTAGGTCTGCATTCCTTTTTAAAATGAGATTTTATCACATGGTACTGGAACAAAACTTTTAAAAAGAGATAATGAAATATCGGCTGCTACAGACTGAAATATGTTCCCCTAAAATTCGTATGTTGAAGCCCTAACCCCCAGTGTGATAGTATTTAAAGATGGGACCTTTAAGAAGTAATTGGATGAGGTCATGAGGGTATAGCCTTCATGATGGACTTAGTGCTTTAATAAGAAGAAATTCTGGAGCTCTCTCTGTCATACACAGACACACACAGACACACACACACACACACACACACACACACACAGGAAAGTTGGGGGACTCTGTGCGCTCTCTTTTTCTTTTTCTCTCTCTTTTTCTATATCTACCTCTTTCTCTCCCAAGCCCTTATGACACTGTGAGTAAGTGACCATCTGCAAGTCAAGAAAAAAACCCTCACCAGATTGATCATTCTGGCACCTTGATCTAGAACTTACAGTCTTCAGAACTGTTAGAGGAAAAAAAACTTGTTAAAGTCACCCAGTCTATGATATTTTGTTATAGCAGTCCAAGCACACTAAGGCAGATGCCAGTGCAATTTGGTTTGATGCTATGTATATGCACATAACTTGTCCACCTACCAGGTCTAGCCTATGATAAGTAAAATGTGTTCTACACTTTTGGAATTCTATATTTAAAAGTCCTCATGATTATAGGTACAGAGATGACAGCAAACGTTCCATGGCTGGTGAAGAACAAGTGGTCTAACAGTGCAGCAAGTAGCCTTTTAATGCTTGAACTTTAAGGTAAGTGTAGGAGATATAGTGATAATAGTGGTATGGATACTAGGGAATTTTTCCTGGCCTACATTATTTAATTTCAACAACTTTATTACTTTCATTACTGCATAAAAAATCACCACATATTTAGCGGTTTAAAGCAACACACATTGTCTCTCAGTTTCTGTGGGTAATGAGTTCAGGTAGAGTGTAATAGGGTCATCTGTTGAGTCTTTCAAGATGGCAATGAAGACATCATCTGGGCTGCATTCTCATCTGGAGACTTGACTGGAAAATAATTTACTTCCATGTTTACTCAAGTTGTTGACAGAAGTCATATCCTTGTGACTGAAGGAATAAAAATATTAGCTTCTTGCTGGTCATCAGTTGACATTTCTCTCAGATACTAGAGGCCACTCATGTTCCTGGGAGCCAACTTAATTCACAAAGACTGCCATCGTTCCTCCACATGTGAGATTTTCCAGCAAAGCTGATTACTTAAGCTGAAAAGGAAGACAGTCCCTAAATTGCGGGGGACCAGGCCCTGCAAAGAGAGTTAGGAGGTCCCTTGGAAGATGTGGCAGCATCGGCGAATATTCTGGGAGAATAGAAGGGAAGAAAGCGACTGGACTCTGTCTAGTGGAGAAGCCGTTTATTGGGAACAAACGTGAGTCTTTTATTCCAAATTTTCACGTGTCAAATCACAAGACTTTCATGTGGGCACAAAGCCAGGTAGGTGAGGGGTGTCTCCCACCCACCAGGCGTTTCCTTAGGAATGAGGAAGGGCAACCCCAATCAAATCACAAGAGTTTACATGAACACAAAGCCAGGTGGGTGGAGGGCATCCTCACCCACCAGGCATTTTCCTTAGGATGAGAAAGGACAATCTTAATCAAATCACAAGAGTTTACATGAACACAAAGCCAGGTGGGTCGGGGGGCATCCCCGCCCACCAGGCGTTTTCCCCCAAGCATGAGGAAGGACAATCCCAAAATTATTTCACTGTTCCTTATGCTTGGTTTATGTTCCTCAAAAGCAATACAACAGTTTTAATATCATAAAATCCTAATAGTCAATAACTTCTAAAACTTATGCATACCCAAACCTAATGATTGACTTAAATCCTAATACCTTCTTATTCTGTGCTAACTTTACCTATACTATAAAAGACTCTTAATTATAGGTCAGACCAGTACCTAAAGAATGTGGCCCAGTCCAAAATGGACGCTGGGCCCTTAGGAATGTGGCCCAGTCTAAAGTTCATGCTGGGCCATTTCTGGTAACCCTAGATAACCATCTCATGCTGGAAGCAGCTCTCTAAACGTATATACTAATTCTACAAATATATTTTTAAATCTGATAAAGAAGCTTGTATCACGTATAAGGCTCCCAAATGTGATCTGAGTTTGAACTGTGTTAAGTTTAAAGCCGAAAGTGCAGTCTGTGAGAAGCGGGAACAATGGATCCCTAGAGTCAGCCATGCCTGTCATATTCTCAGAACTTCATGCTTAGATCGTTAAAATCCCTACCAGTGGGTAATGCTAAACAACAAGGAAAGGAAGAGGGAATGGGCCTTCAGATCCTGAACCAGCCTGGTGGTCTCAGGGTCCGCAGCTTGCCTGGATCCCTAACGCTCAGGCAGGCCTCCACGGCTGGCTCCCAACACTGAAGCTTCGAACTGCTGGGCTCCAGTGATCCTTCCACCTCAGCCTTCCAAGTAGCTGGAACTACAGTTGCGCTCTACCACGTCCAGCTAATTTTTGATTTATTGTAGAAATGAGGTCTCACCAAGTTGCCCAGGTGGGTCTCGAACCCGTGGGCTCAGGCAATC